>NC_056743.1:793890207-793975207 GCF_019279795.1 Protopterus annectens | reverse complement strand
AAATCTGGCCCAGACCGCAGAATCCTTTATAAATGCATTCTATGAACACCTTCAGGACTGCATGGATCATGCAATCCCAAATAAAACCAAGACCCAATCCTCCAAAGGCAGACGACCTGTCTGGTGGACCCCAGCCATAAACAAACTATACAATAGAAGGAGGAAGCTACTACATGATAGAGCAAAATCCCAAAAGGGAAGGCATCTCTGATCAGTATTAGCAAAAACTAAGGGCACTCATAAAATCGTCAAAGGCCAGCTTCGAGAGAAAAATTGCACAGGACACTAAGGATAATCACAAGGCTTTCTTTAGTTATGTTAGGAACCTGGGTGGGAATTCCCAGATATGCTCAGAATTAGTCCAAAATGACAAAAATACACTGATCCCACAGACATTGCCAACATCCTAGCTGACAGGTTCAGCGCAAACTTCCCCCTCCCCACCAAAAGGACAAATATCTATCCCAGCAGAGTGCTGCCCCTGACATCTCAGATGCTCAGGTGGGAGCCGCCCTCTCCAAAGCAAAAAAACACAGCATCAATGGGACCAGACGGTGTCCCAGGCTGCGTCCTACATGAACTCCAAGAAGAGCTAAACCCAAACATAAAACTACTGTTCAATCTCAGCCTTACTACAGGATATGTACCCAAAGAGTGGCGTACAGCAACAGTGGTCCCTCTCCACAAAGGTGGTGCCTCAACGGACCCTGGAAACTATCGCCCCATAAGCCTGGCTAGCTTGGTCTGCAAAGCTATGGAAAGGATCATCATGGACCTCATAAATAAAGATATTGGGGACCTACAGACACTGGATCCTACCCAGTTTGGCTTTGTTAAGGGCAGATCCTGCCTCTTAAACCTGGTTGACTTCTTTGAAACAGTCACCAAGGCCATTGACGAAGGGAAGGTTGTCCACACAGCCTATCTGGACCTCGCAAAAGCCTTCGATACAATACCCCACTCGGGCATTATAGATAAGCTCACCAGCTTAAATATAAACCCCTATGTCACTAGATGGGTTGCAAACTGGCTCAAGGACAGAACCCACATGGTTAGAATTGCTGGAGCCATGTCAGACTCCAAACCAGTTACAAGTGGCGTCCCACAAGGCTCAGTCCTGGGACCTCTCTTGTTTGGTATATATTTCTCGGAGGTACAGGCCAACATGGAAGGACTGTGGCTGACCAAGTTCACAGATGACTGCAAACTGGGCGCCATAATCAACTCTCCAGCCGACACAAGCATCCTCCAAAAGGGCCTAGTAGAAACAGACAACTGGTGCCAGAGCCATGGCCTCAAGCTAAATGCCAAAAAGTGTATAGTCATCCCCTTGGCAAAAACAAAGTGCCCACAAATTACCACATAGGTGGTAATCCATTAAGTACAGAAGAAGTAATTAGGGACCTGGGGACCCAAGTTGATAGCAATCTCTCATTTGACAACCACGTGGCCAAAGTGGTTAGAAAAACATTTTATATAGCCCACCTAATCATGAAGGGATTCACATCTAGATTAGGGGAGGTCATCGTGCCTCTTTACTCATCCCTCATCAGGCCCATAATTGAGTACAATGCCCCTTTTGGGATGTACCTTACCAAACACCTGCAGCAACTGGAAAGACCCCAAAAGTACCTCACCAAGAGGATCAAAGGGCTCAAACAGATGCCATATGCTGCCCGGTTAAAGAAACTCCAGCTCTACTCAGTGGCATACCGCCTGCTCAGAGGTGACCTGTGCCTGACGTATAAGGCCATGTCCAACCCGGAATTAAGGGACATGCTGCACCTCAAAAAATCCAAATCCCATCGAGCTACACGCTCGAGAGACTTGAACCTCAGCACTGAAATAAATAGGACATGCTGGAGGGACAGATTCATAACCCAGAGGCTCCCTTCACTCTGGAATAAAATCCCAGTCCAGGTTAGGCAGAGTCCCTCATTGACTCTTTTCAAGAGGAATCTTGATGAGTGGATGGGAGATCGTAGGTTTTCCCCGGGTATCACTTCTGTGTCACTGTTAGACAGAGGCACAGTATACTAACCTCGAAAAAGGGCATAGCAAAATTAATTTAAAATGGGTGGGGAAAGCCAAACATACTTTGGCTAGGCTTATAAATGCCCTAGGGCAGATAGCCTAGTATGAACCTATGAACCTATGAACACAAGCACTCAGGTCACTCCAGAACAAGTACAGATATGACTCTGTCATTGTTCATGTTGGTGTGAATGACCTGAGACGTACCTTCCTGGACTACATAAAAAGAGACATGGAAGAGCTCTCTGATCATGTAGCCCAGGCGGGTATGACCCTGACCCTGAGTAGCATCCTGCCCTCACCAAGAATGATACCACAGTATAAAGAAAAAATTATCAATTTCAACAATTGGCTAAGCTTCTGGTGTCATTCAAAGGGGATCCAGTGTCTGTTAGCTTGGGACGACATGCTCGACAGGCCTCGTTGCTTCGCAAGAGACGGCTTGCACCTGTCACTCCTAGGTTTTCGAATACTGGCCAAGGCTCTTGCTGCCCCCATAGTGCCTTTTTTAGGCAAGGCTCAAAAGTCAAACCCACCTCTGTAAACAGCACAAATAAAAAAATGAGGGTTATGCTACTCAACGCCAGAAGTTTAAATCTCAAAATGCATGCGCTCGAAGCACTCCTCAGTATGGAGAATGTCGACATCTGTGCAGTAACTGAAACCTCGTTCAAGGCTCCACAGAGCACCCCAGCACTACCGGGCTACAACTCATACCACACATTTCGGCCACAGAACATGGATCGAAGCACAAAAGGAGGGGGTGTATCCATATTCATCAAGGATACCTACACCTCCAGGTTAGTGGCGCAGCAGGATACCTCCGAGATCATCCATGTGCAACTAACATCAGGCAAATCTGCAATGCAAATTGTGGCCTGCTACAGATCACCCTCCATGACCCAGGAGCACTACTCCACCTTTCTGGACACACTGGAAAACAGGAAGGTCCTACCGAACACCCTGATATTGGGCGATTTCAATTACCCTACCGTTAACTGGGAAAACTACTCAAGTACAAACTCCCAGGTCCAGAACTTCCTGGAATTTATCATTTCAAATGCCCTGGATCAGCTGGTAAACTCCCCTACCAGAGGTGTAAACATATTGGACCTGGTCATCACCAACATGGGCGACAGGTGTTCCACACCAGAGGTCGTCCCATCACTGGTTAGATCAGGCCATAAACTAATCACTCTGGATGTCCACACCCCACCACCACCACCAGCTAAGGAAACCACAGTAAAAAACTTTTCTAAAGCAAACTTCACCTTACTTAAGACAGAGGTGTTAAGTTTCACAGCCCCCACGCTAAAGGATAATGCTGCCCAAGATGCAGAAACCTTTACAAATGCACTCTATGAGCGCCTACAAGGATGCATGGATCGTGCCATCCCTAGCAAAACCAAGACTCACTCCCATAAGAGAAGGAAACCAGTCTGGTGGACCCTTGCCATAAACAGGCTATACAATAGAAGGAGGAAACTAGTTCAGAAAAAAAACATATCCCAAGAAGGAAAGACATCCCTGATCAGTATCAGTAAGAAACTAAGGTCCCTCATAAAATCCTCCAAGGCTAACTTTGAAAGAAAAATAGCCAAGGATTCGAAAGATAACCACAAAGCCTTCTTTAGCTATGTCAAGAATCTAAGTGGCAACTCGCAGATATGCTCTGAACTAATGCAAAATAGCACAAAATATACTGAACCCACTGATATTACCAACATCCTGGCAGATAGATTCAGTGCAAACCTCACCTCCCTCTCACCCCCAAAAGGGCCCACAACAATACCGGAAAAGTGTAGTGTCCTGGAAATCACAGATGCACAGGTGAAAACAGCCCTTTCCAAAGCCAAAAGCATAGCGTCAATGGGGCTAGATGGTATCCCAGGCTGCGTCTTGCACGAACTACAGAACAAACTAACCCCCTACCTAAACACACTGTTCAACCTCAGCCTCTCCAGAGGCTAAGTGCCCATAGAATGGCGCACAGCAACGGTTATTCTGCTCCACAAAGGAGGGGCCACAACTGACCCTGGTAACTATCGCCCCATAAGCCTGACTAGCCTGGTTTGCAAGGCTATGGAGCGCATCATCATGGGACTCATTAACAAAGACATTGGGAACCTCCAAACACTTGACCCGACCCAGTTCGGCTTTAAGGGTAGATCATGCCTACTAAACCTGGTTGACTTCTTTGAGACAGTCATCAAGGCCATAGATGAGGGGAAGGTAGTTCACACAGCCTATCTTGACCTCGCCAAGGCTTTTGACACCATTCCCCACTTGGGAATTATAGAAAAATTCACTAGCCTGAACATAAACCCCTACATCATGAGATGGGTTGCCAACTGGCTTACAGATAGAACTAGCGGGCTCCAGGTCCGACTCTAAACCAGTCACAAGTGGTGTCCCACAAGGCTCAGTCCTGGGACCCATACTGTTCGGCATATACTTCTCAGAAGTACAGGCAAACACAGGAGGACTATGGCTAACCAAGTTCACTGATGACTGCAAACTGAGAGCCATAATTGACTCTCCGGCTGACACAGACATTCTCCAAAAGGGCCTTACTGAGATGGACACCTGGTGTCAAAGTCATGGTCTCAAGCTAAATGACAAAAAATGCGTAGTCAACCCATTTGGGAAAAACAAAACGCCCGTGAATTACCACATAGGTGGCAGTCTCCTTAATACAGAAGAGGTAATAAGAGATCTGGGGACCCAGGTAGATAGTAATCTCTCCTTTGACAGTCATATTGCCAAAGTAGTTAGGAAATTCTTTAGCCCATCTAATTACTAAAGGGTTCACATCTAGAAATAAAGAGGTTATAATGCCCCTCTACTCATCAGACCCATCATAGAATACAGTGCCCCGTTTGGGATGTACCTCACAAGACACTTCCAACAGCTGGAAAGACCACAAAAGTACCTCACCAAGAGGGTTACTGGTCTCAAACATATGTCCTATGCAGCCTGACTGGAAAAACTCCAGCTGTACTCATGGCATATCTCTGCCTGACTTACAAAGCCATGTCCAACTCAGAAATGATGGACATGCTCCACCTAAAGAAATTCAAGTCACTGCGAGCCACTCACTCTAGTGAGCTAAACCTCGCTACAACAATAAATAGAACATACTGGAGGGATAGATTTTTGTCACAGATACTCCCCATGCTTTGGAACAAAATTCCTAACTACATTAGGCAGAGCCCCTCACTAACACTCTTCAAGAGAAACCTTGACGAGTGAATGGGTAACAGAAAATACACCCTTGGGATCACTTCATTGGCTCTTCTTGACAGAGGCTCAGTTAATCAATGGGGTAGCGAAAGCTGACACACTCTGGCTAGGCTTATAAATGCCCTCGGGCAGATAGCCTAGTACCTACCTATGAACCTATGAAAAACAAACAAATCTGTTAGGGGAAAAAATATAAAAAAATAAAAAACGTACAATAAGCTGGTTGCATAAGTGTGCACACCCTTAAACTGATACTTTATTGAAGCTCCTTTTGATTTTGACTTTAGTGTCCAAACTTGTACTCTATCAGGAATAACTGCAAATTACAAAATATCTCAACTAGAACCAAGTCAAACGATCATAGGGACACTGCTCAAGACAAAAATCATCAATAGCCTCACTTCCCCTCTCACGAGTTCAGACAATTATAACACAAGTGAAAAAGATAATTTCCATTAACAGAGTTTCAGCCTGCTTGTTCCTTCAGGCTCTGAGATCAGTGGTGGCAGCAATAACATTAGTGCCTTTGGCCAGATTTCAGATGAGAATCCTTTAGTGGATGCTAGCTTCACAGTGGTCGATTCTTCATCTCCCCAATACAAATCACCAATATATGCAGAAGGGATCTGATATGGTGGATTCAATTAGATCAGGTTTTACAAGGCCGTGTATTTGTCCCCCTCTCTGCCCAAGGCCATAGTGACCACAGATGCTTCCCAGTTGGGGTGGGGGGGTGATACCTAGGGAAGACGGTCCAAGGCACATGGTCCCCCCCAAAAGGCAAATTTGCATATCCCTGTTCTAGAATTGAGAGTATTTATTTTAGCATTGCAAGCATTTCAGGATTCTCTCCCACTGGGAATAATTCTGATACAAATAGACAACAGGTCACTGTTTTGGTACGTCAACAGACAAGGAGGAAACAAATCGTATGCCTTATGTTGAGAAGCACTTAGGGTATGGGATTGGGCAATATCTTCCAACTGCTTTCTTATAGCAACGCACATTCCAGGAAAGTCCAATGTGCTAGCAGTCAAGCTGAGCAGGTACTTTGTACTACCTCACGAATGGTCCCTCAGTCAGACAGTAGTGGAAATGATCTTCCACAAGTGGGGCCAGCCATGCTGCAATCTCTGAGTCCCCCCTGAACAACAAGTGCAGCAGCTACTTTGCCTTAATCCCCCCACAGGGGAAATCAACGAGGAATGTTTTCCTTCATGATCCCCCCCTGCTTTATGCATATCCCTCAGTTCCTTTAATCCCAAAGTTTCTACAGAGAACTGCCAGGTTGAAGAGCAAAGTCATCCTCATTGCACTCTTTTTTCCTCAACAGATTTGACTCCCCTTCCTGTGGCCTCATTTGATTCATTGACCCCAGATCTGCTGTCTGACCTGACAGGCATGATGCATCCAGACCTCCTGAGCCTCAAGCTAGCAGCTTGGTTTCTTTTTTCCAGTAATAGCCAGACAACTTATGCTCTCATCCCTTGTCCTCCAAATTTTGTTATCTTCCGTCAAACCATCTCCAGGGACACTTTATGTTAGTAAATGTTAACTATTTGTGCACTCGGCGCTTCAAAATAATGTGGAGCCCTTTTCTTCAGCGATTCATAGTATCTTGGAGTAAGTACTTGACATTGCTTTTTTAATCAAGGGGACAATTCTTCACCCGTTAAGGTTCAATTAGCAGTGATTTCTAATTTCCAAATTGGTCTTAATGGCTGTTCACTTCTTCCCATAAACTCTGTAAAATTTTTCTACGAGGCACACTTCTGTTAAGACCCCCCCTCATTAGAGATTCTACTCTGCCATGGGACTTAACTCTGGTACTTCCTCCCTTCGAACCTGCACATAATTGCAGTCTCAAATTTCTTTCTTGGAAAACTTTGTTTTTGGTGGCCATTACTTCTACCAGACGAATTTCAGAGATTCGGGCCTTGTCGGTGAAGCCTCCATGTCTAATTTTTCATAAGGATAGAGTTACATTACAAACTACTGCATAATTTTTGCTCAAAATAGTGTCAAGAGTCCAAATTAACCAATTTGTTAATCTGCCAGTTTTCTTCCCAAATTATACAAACAAAGGTGAATATTTGTTACATTTACTAGATGTTCATAGGCAATTGCTTTTCTACCTGTACAGAACAAAGGACTTCAAAACTTCATATCAGTTATTTGTTTCCTTTGCTGAAGGGAAATTGGGCAAGCCTGTGTCTAGAAGTTTCCTTGCCAAAATGGCTTACTCACTGCATTTCATTTATTTATAATAAGTTGAATTTGCGTTTACCTAAACAACTGCGTACTCACTCAGTAAGGTCGATAGCAGCTTCCCCAGCCTTTCATTCAAGTGCCTCCATGGATGACATCTGTGCAGCAACAACTTGGGCTTCCTCTCACACCTTCATCTCTCATTACAAACTGGACTTAATTTCCAGAGGTAGGGCATCATTTGGCTCAATGGTACTTAGGAATATCCTTTCTTGAGGCCATCCTGGGATTTAGGTAACTGGGGACTCTGTTTCATCAGTTGAGGACAAAATAAAAATTGACAACATCAGATAAAGAAGTTGTGTACTTATCATAATGTTCCCTCTGTGTTCCATTGTCATTCTTCGTCAAATACACACCCACCAACTCCCAACCTTATTTTTTCTGAAAGAGCAAGTGGCTAGAGTGAGTTTTTTGGGGTCTCCTTCTCACATTACAAAGCTCCAGATATAGCTTTGTTTACCTTTTCTGCTATCTATCTATCTATCTATATATATATATATATATATATATATATATATATATATATATATATATATATATATATAAAGGTTCTTTACATAAGAGTATTTTTTTATTTTTTGCTATCGTCTGCAAATAAGATCTGAGGTAATAGGGGTTGGTACATTCTGGGTAAGGGCGAAGATGTAGAGTTCAGTTTTGCCACAAGCTTTTACAGCGGCCAAGTCAGATCTGAAGGCTCAGATCCGAACCCCATCTATTGAGGAAGAATGTAAATGGACAACACAGATGGAATGTTATGGTAAGTACATAACTTCTTTTTATCTGCGAATCTGGGCAACCTTTTGTTTCCTTTCATCCCAGGTCTTTGGGTTTAGCTCTGTCTAAGCAAATCATCTTCTCACGGATTTCTAAGGCCAGTTCTTTTTGTTATTTCTTTCATAGAAAATATCTTTCCCCTTTGGTAAAGATACATTCTAAAGGGCAGTTGCCTCCTCTGGTGCTTTTTCCAAAGGTCTGGATACTAATTCTATCCTTGAAACTGCTACCTGGTCCTCTGTTTATACTTTCATTAAGCATTACAAATTGGATGTCATTTCCAGAGCCAGGGCAGACTTTGCCAGAGCTATCCTGCATGGGTTTGTAGAGAGCTCTTCTGGTCCTTCTTTCTCTCAGACTTCCTTTTGAGCTCTTGTACTCTTCCTTAGCTGAAGAGCACTAGGACAGTGATATGGAAGGACGTAGAGCAGTTGAGTAAAATCTTAATGTAACAGTAGATGTTGTTCTCTTCACTTGTGCAGTATTTGCTGCCTCCCTTGTACCCCCTCTGCTCTAACTCTTGCCCTGTATTTTTCTTGCCCTCTTGGCCGATGAGCTTTGTTTCCTCTTCCTTTTCCACCTTTTAAATGCACATGTTGTCTTTATCCCTAAGGGCAGTCTGTTCCTCGTGGGGCTTTTTCAGGTTTGAGTGTGTGCATCCGTGTGTCACCTTTTCTGCCCTGCGTCTTGTGCAGGGAGGATATGTATGATGTCCGACACCTATAAAAACTAAAGGCTTTGGTATACTGGCCAGATGTTGGGCTGTCCTTGGCAGGAGATCCCTTATGTGAAGAACACTGCAACAGTGAAGATAAGGACATCTACTCTTATGGAAAGATTTTACACAACTGTACTTTTCAGGTAGGACAACAGCATTTTCAGTTCTCCAGAATACTTACCAAAATGTTTAACTCCAGTATTTGCACACTTAAGAAAGAAAAACATGAGGTTTCCCTTGCTCAATTAAAGCTTGATATTGGCCATGATAAGAGAAGTGTTGATTTCATCATAATGGACAGTTTTGTTCTTCCAGACTCTGAAAATAGCAGTAAATTACAAGTTTGATTTAAACATTATTATGTTTCCTTTTCTGGATCATTGCTTGATATTGGCAAAGACAGGAGAACTGGAGTTCTTCCAGACTCAAAGATAACAGTAGGTTACAAGAAGTCTGCTTTGAGTCTTTATGGATTTTTGATGAAAAGTTTCTCTACAAGGGATAACTAAATGGAAATGCAGACACTCCTTACAGACTGTGCTCAGCATTAACTAATCAGTCCAGACAGTTCCCTAGAGCTCTGCTGTTCTTGTCCTCTTTTATGCATCTAGTATTTCCTGCCAGACTACATTTTGAGGAAAACTCACTGACATCTGAAAAACTTGTGGAACCAGTCTAGTAACTCTTAAGAAATATTGATCCCTTTTCCTAACTTCATAAAATGTAAGTTCCAGAGGTGGGCAGACATAACAAACATATGCATCAGAATGACAAGTTTCCCCCATCAAAGACTGTGTTTATCAGTAGACTTTTTGGATCATTCTTATAGAACCCATTTTAACAGTTTTAACATTCTGTAAGTATGAGCAATTGAATCCCATTGAGAGCATCCTTGTATAGTATTTTAATAGTGCTGAAAGCAGTTTACAAGATTGTGATATCATTTCAAGAACATTTTCAGTCAGCTGCTGTCTTTTCCGTCCTTCCTCAATGGATGGGTTTTCCAGACCCAGCTGGAATTGAAGGCTCCTGCTCCTCCCCTTACCCATAATCCCCTGTAGATAGCAAATTACCTCAGATCTCTTTTGCTGCTAGTTTGCACCAGACATGATCTCTTGGCTCAGAACTTGGGCGACAGCTAAGTCCTTTTTTGCCATGTTTCTATTACATTCAAATACCATTAGTGATTTATTTTGATAGACATCATGTTGATCACTGCTGTAGTTACCTTAGCCTTATGGGTTATATCCTGCCAAGCATATAACAGCCGGCCAGCTTCCACAGCTTTAGGGCACTTTCCACATGCCCAAACTGTTACACAGCTCCATCATCTTCCAAGGCTCAGTTCCTGATAAGAAAACTGGGAAATCCCACAGTCAAAGGAAGAGGAGAGAGAAAAATCCAAAGAGAAAGTGAAAGAAAAGGATTTAGAGAAGAGGGTAGAGAAACCCAGAATGAGGACTCCGGCTCCTACAGACTTTTTGGTCTGACTCTGAAAATTCCTAAATGTTCAGATCCAGTAATCCCTCAGATATCTTCTCAGATGCCTTCTTTCTGTTTTTTTACCAGAGCCGGTGAGTCCCAGACTTCCCTCTCCTTTTCTCCAGGAGAGGATTTTTATCTTGGCAAGCTTTGTTGGCTTCATCTTCGAGGTCCTTCCATTCTAGGACTCGTACAGAAGCGGACGTTGAGAGATGATGGGGAGGTTCCTCTGTATACAAATTCAACAGGGGATCCTCCCTGCGACACGTCCTTTGAGGGCACCAGGGTTCGCCCCACCTGCCCTTCCATTGTTTTCTCTTGTTATTGTCCAACCATAGGATCTGAAGCCCACTGATCCGAACCTTCCCAGAGCGCCAGCATTGGAGCCTACAATTCTCTCAACTCCAACAGTCTCCCTTACTCTGTCAACCACTATTGTTGGATTGTGATGAGTGTCTGTGCCAAAACCTTGGAGATGAGGCTCAGGGGAAAGTGTCGACTCTGAAGTTTTTGTATCTTCCCCTTCCCTTCCATCCCTTGACCCTCGATAGCTCAGTGCCTTTGTCAGCCTTGGAGCTGGGATGGATCAGAACTGAGGATGTCCTCCTCCTTTTCGTATCAGAAGAGCACTTCTTCGGCTTTAATTTTATGTTAGGCATTTGAAAGTGTTCTCACTAGTCCGAGAAAGTAGGTGTCCCTGACATGCTCAGCTCCATCCCAACTACCATTGGATCCTGTATCCAAATCCGTGCATACTGGTTGACTGGGACAGTCAGCCTCCTTCAGCCTTGGGTAGTGCTCACCATGTGAGTTGCCAGTCTGACTCTGAAGCTTCCCCAGAAGCCCAAACAAGACAGGTTCCTAAGAAGTGAACTTGTAAAAGGAGACACTTGGACTATACTCTGGAGTCTGTCGCTTAATAAACTTTGAGGATGAATGGCCCCAATGACCTCTTCTAGAAGATATCACTTTCAGTGATATCCTAGAAGTGATGAAACAAAGAGGAGGTTGGTCCTCTGACGTGTCCTCTGTGGAGGAGCCTGTGTTCCTCTAGGCTCTTGGGGTTGGCTGTTATGCTTCTTGGGTGGGACCGCTTGCTGACTACCTTATTGACCTAGCTGCACAATGGGCGTGGAAGGAACTTGATGTTGTGGAGCTGAAACCACTCAAACTGGACAAGATTTTGATTGCCTCTAGGACTAGGATGCACTAGATCATGAGTTCCCCAGTGGATGCCTTGTTTGTTGCAGCAGCCACAAAGAAGGAACTTTCAAAGGAGATCACATCTTTCCATCTCCCAAACAGGGAGTCAATGGTTTTGGACTGATTTTAGAAATGGACATACAGTTAAGCAACTTTTGCACTTAGACCACTAAATTACCTCACCTACAAGACACGTTTTCAGAGGGACCTGAAGAAGGAGCTGAGTAAGTTCCTCTCAGGTAATCTGACAAACATCCAGAAATCAATGGAGTCCCATTTGACTACTCTGCAGTCTATGTGAAATGTAACCGTGCATCTGATTTCAGACGCAGCTCATAGTACAGCCAGAGGTGCAAGCACTGGCATAGTCATTTGTTGACATGTCTGGATGCTCTTGTGTGACTTTTATGGTGGGTTTCGAAATGTCTTTCATTAACACCCCCATTTGATGGTTCGTCTTCGTACCAAAGGTGAAAGAAACACCCACCAGGAATTAACAAGAAGGCAAGATCCTGTTACGGTCAGAATCCACTTTTCCACCCCTCAAAGGAATTTTTCTAGGAACCAAAAGGGTGGGAAGAAACTGTGGTTTTGGAAATCCCAGGGATTTAGCCAGGATGCTCCTACAGACAACCCCCTTCCAGGTCAGAGGGGGAGTAATTTTAATGAATGTTGCCCTAGAGGCAGAGGCGGTCCATAAAATCAAGGATTTTGTGATTTTTCTTACAGAGAAATCCTATCAGCTCTCCAGCAGGGTTGCCTAACTGTGTACTCTGGAGGCAGTTGGAACGGCTTAACCCTGCATCCTAAAGCCTGGCAGGCCATCACACAAGATTCTTTGGTACAGAAGATAACCACCAGATGTTGTTATTCCCTTTGTTTCCCCTCCACAGAAAAAGAAAAGGATTCCAGCTGTGCCACCCAGTAAGGTGGAATCTGCATCAACAGAAGTCAGAAAGCAGCTAGACAAAAGATTCTTCCAGCAGGTCTCTGCAGACCAGTCAGGATCTGGGGTCTATTCCAAGTTCTCCAAATGCTTGGCAGTTGCAGCAGCATATCTCAGACTGCATGGGTTCTGGGTGTTCCTTACGAAGACGATTGGTTCCTTACTACACCAGTCAGAGATCTATTGGTCTAGCACAGGGATGTCTTCCTCCTCCTTGCCCCACATCTGGGGATTACAGTCAACCATGTAAGGAGTCAGGTAATACCGATGCAACAAATAGAGTTCATTGGATGTCACCTGTATACATACACGCATGTGTGTGTGTGTGTGTATTTGTGTATGTATATATGTATATATGTATATATGTATATATATATATATATATATATATATATATATATATATATATATATAGTGTGTGTATACACACACACACATATATATATATATATATATATATATATCTATATAAACTTCCAAAGGCATTTGTAAAACGTAAATTCTCACACACACACACACACACGTGTGTATGTATATATATATATATATATATATATATATACATATATGTGTGTGTGTGTGTGTATATATATGTGTGTGCGTGCATGTGTATGTATGTATATGCACATATGTGCATGGGTCTACTTCTAAATTTTGAAGTTTCAAAACTTTGAATTTCTTATGGTCAAAACCATAAGATTGAAGTTTTGAAACTTTGAAATTTAAATTAAAAAAAATAAAAACAAGAACATTTTTTTTCTATATATTTTGCCAGAGGCTCAAACTAATAGTTCATTCTTGCCAATTAAATATACCAACTCCGAGATCGCACTATAGTGAGGAAAATGATAAAGATACCATTCTCTTCCACGCTGTATGGCAATCTCCCTTTAAACGGTTTGAAGTTTCAAAACTCGATCTTATGATTTGTCTCACACCAGTTTGCAGGAAACAAAGCAGTTGGCAGTTGACCTCCCGAGCAGTTTCAGAGTGTCCTCTCTTCTCCCTACCACCTCCAGTAGCAGTGGTAACCATGGGAGCTTCCCTTCTGGATTGAGGTGGCATTTTGAAGGGAAGACAATTCAAGGTTCTTGGTCACCAAAGGAGGCCAGTCTTCACATCAGTGCATTGGAGATGAGGGCAGTCATCCTAGCATTGCAGGCCTTTCAGGGCTGCCTCCCCAAGGGAGTGATCTCCATCTTGATGGACAACTTGGCAGTAGTGTGGTATATAAACAAGCAGTGAGGAATTGATCATATCCACTTTGTGTGGAAGCTACAATATTGTGGCAGTGGATGATGTCTTCCAATCCCTTTCTTTTTGCAAAGCACATTCCGGGAACTTCTATTGTTCTAGTAGACAAATTGAGCAGATCACTGGGGCTAGCCTTGCTGTTATCTTTTTGATTCCTACCCAAGCAACAAATACAGCAGTTACTTTGCCCTGGTCCCTCCAAGGAACCCAGTATTCCAGAACTGGCCCCTGGGTGTCCTTTATGCCTTTCTCTCCCATTCCACTTATAATGACATGTTTTCAGAAAGCGCAAGGCCAGAGTAATCCTCATTGCCTCTTTTTGGCCCTGGCAAATTTGTTTTCCCATTCTCTGGGCTCATGTAATACACCCCCACTGGATTATCCAAATCTACTGAGTCTTCTATCGAGGCAGTCTCCGCAAGACTTGAAATGCTGTAGTTAACCGCATAGTTCCTCTAGTTCTAATGGTGGCCAGAGATGGCAGGCTTTCTGCTCCAGTGGTCCACATTTTAACTTCCTTCCAAAAGCCAAATACTAGAAAGACTTATTCCAGCAATGTAGAAGGTTTACCATATGGGCCTCTTCCCAGAGAATAGATCCCTTTTCCAGCACCTCTTCCATCCATCCTAGATTTTTTTTTCTCAGATCTCACCTATCAAAGTAGAGTTAGCATCCATTTCCAATTTTCATATTGGGCAAAATCAAACTCCTGTAGCTTCTCTAAAAATTTCAAAAGCTTTTCTGAAGGGAATCTTTCTTTTAGACCCCCTGTTAGGGATCCGGTACCCTTTGGGACATTACTGTCATACTTCAGGCTTTAACTCAAGCTCTTTTCGAGACAGCTACAATAGACTTAAAATACATTTGTTGGAAAACTCATTTTTTGGTGGCTGTTACTTCTGCAAAGAGGATTTCTGAATTGCAAGCATTATCCTGTAAACCTCCATTTATGGTCTTCCATAAGGAGAGGCTGTCTTTGAGAACAAATCCTAATTTTCTTCCAAAGGTGTAATCTGAAAAGAACCTCAATTAGACTATCAGTCTGCCATTATTCTTCCCAAAATTTCCTAACAAAGGAGAGTATACTCTGCACTTGTTAAATGTTCATCAACATCTCTAGTTTTTACACAGGACTAAGATTATCAGAAAATATGATCAGCTTTTTATTCTCTCTAAAGCAAAAATTGGTTGAGGTGTATCACAAGTTAGTCAATCCATGTGATATTCTGACTGTAATGTTTCTGTACGAAAAGTTGGGACTGTCCTTACCTAACAAACCAAAGGTTCATTCTACCAGGGCAGTAGCTACTTCTGCCTTTATAAGCAGAGATTTATTCTGCAGCTACTTGGTCTACTGTTAACACTTTTGTGTGCCATTACAAGCTGGATGTACAGTTCAGATCCCATACATCTCTGTCTCCACCATCCTAGTAATTGCTGTTCCTCATATTATTGCCATCCTTTTTGGTCCATCTTGCTCGGCAAGCCTGTATATGCTGATTGTGAGATAATATGGTTAGGAGCAGGCAAACTCAATCTAAGGTATTTTGGGGGAACCAGTGGAATTATGGGTAGGAGAGAAGTCAGAGCCCTGGATTTAATGCTTCTGAAAGGTGCTGAAGCTGGATCTGATAACCTAAAAGTTGAACCAGATGAAAACAAGACAACACAAATCTAGTGTTATGGTAAGTACATTACTTTTGTTTCCTCCAGACAGCTTGCTAACATGATGGTATAGTAATAGCCCACAGACTTGCTCCTTTATGGATAGATGTGTTGGAGGCCATGCCCATCTACCATAAAAACAGTGGCAGATTAAAAACTAAACCTAAATGATGGAAGTCCTGTCAGTGAACTTTGTAATAAAAAGAAGCTGTTAGTTATCTACAAGAAATTACCACTTTTCTTATATAGAACAGATGTAAAATAGTAAGCAAAACTGTTTTTTATTATTCAAGCTGCAACACATTCAGAGAGTGCAAGGCTAGTTATGAACTCAAGAGTTACCACAAATACTAAGGACAGCTGTATAGATTTTTTTAATTACATCGAAAAGCTTAGAAGTAATGCATAGTGCTACACCAAGCTTTTCTATTGAGCATCCTGTTTGGAACCCCAAACCATTAGCTTCATAGCACCTCTTTCCCAAATGTCCTTCCCATTCTCCCTCACCAAAACCACCAATCACCATGGATCAGGTTGTGCTATTCCCTTCAAAAACACAAACACTAGCTCAGTGGGTCCCAGCAACAATTGGAGGTGCCTGCTAATATGAGTTTGGCTGAACTGTTTCTAATCCTAGTCAGCCTAAACCTTTTCACAGGTTATGTTCTCAATGCTTACAGAGCAGCCATAACTGTGACACTACATATAGTATGCCCTAAAGCTGACTGCAGTAACTGTAGCCATATTGGCCTCTTATGGAGCTAATAAATAATGATATAGGAGGTCTTCAAACCCTTGATCCTAACCAGTTTGGATTAATGTAAAAGTCAAATTTTTCTCAATATAACCTTTTTTTTTTTTATAGAGTCACTGAAGCTCCACATGGGTCTGTCCATTCATACAGCTTACGCTGACCAGACTAAAGCATCTAGCACTATCCCCATACAGGTATCACAGGTAATTTCTCTAAACTAAACATCAACTCCTGTGTTGTCCATTGGATAGCAGATTCACTCAGTGATGGATCCAACTCTGTGAATACAACAGGTACCTTTTCTAGTCAGAAGGATGTGATCATCTGTGTTTCTTAGAGATCCATTCTAGCTCCTTTCTTCTTTGGCATCTACTTTTTTCTAAAGTGAACTGTAACACTAGTGGACTTAAAGTTTTAATGTTTCTGGATGACTCATGATTATGTGAAGGTGTTAAGTTCCCTCTTGAAACAAATTCTCTAGCAGGACGTGGATTAGACCAATACTAGTATATTAGTCATGAGCTCATGCTGAATACCAAAAATACAGTATAGTTCTCTGTCAAAGCCATTACTCCCTTATTTTACCTTATCATTGATATCCCCCCCCCCCAAAAAAAAAAGATGCAGTCACCAGAGACATGCTACCATTGTTGAAAGCAATTGTTTTGTCCACCATGTCTCAGTTATGGTGAGGAACACTTACATTGTACAACCTACCTATGCAGGGTTTTATTCAGATCCAGGAAGGTTTTGATTCCACTATGTTCTTCCTTGACAAGACCTGCAGTGGAAACGATTCCTCCTTTGGAATGTACCTGCCTAAGTACTTGCTCAGCTTTAAAATACCTGAAGGTTCTTAATTAAAAGTATGTTTTGCTTTGTCAGCCTAAGCTACTTCAGTAGGTTAAAGCCCTTTTCTTCTACTCTGCATTGTGCAGACTGCTGAGGAGTGACCTCAGTTTAGATTATTGTGCGATGAAAGATCTTGACCTCTTCATCCTCCTGCACCTTTTTAAAGCTGTCAGTCTTAAAAGTACCCATTCTGAAGACCCTATTCTCCTTCACAGAAGCAAGATTACTGGTTGGTTTGATCAGTTCCTAAGCCAGTGCATCCCCTGCCTTTTTCTACTGACTCCTTGCAAACCGAGTAACTCCTGAACTGTCTTCAAAACGAACCTAGATGATTGGAATGGTAGCTGTAAATTTATGCCAGGAGCTTTCAGTAGTCTTTTTAACCAGGGGGAAAAAGTATACTAATGTTACTGATGCTGATTTGACTAAGCTTTTCTGGCTACAAGTTTGGTAACAGCCTATAAACCTATAAAACTTGCAGTGCTGTGTCCTAAATCAAGAGTTAAGTTAAACAGATAAAAAAAAAAACAAAAAAACGTAGAGCAGTTTACAGTTTTCCTGGTTTACTTTTAATAAATGTAGAGCTGCCAGGACCAGTAATAAAACCCTTGTCACCTTAGAGCATTGAGGTCTCCATCCTTCTGCACCACTGAGACAGGCTACAAGACATTTTAGAAGTTGCCACATAATCCACAAGTCAAACTTTCAATAAATTTTACAAGTCAAAGCACTGGCACAGCTGTGCTACAGTATGGATCCTTTAAGTGTCCACCTCCCTTGAGCATGAGAGTAATGCTAAGGAATGTACCTTAATGTTATATATCTGCGGTGGTTAAGTTAACTGTAGATCATTATGTTGTCATTTTTGTATCTGTTCCTCAATGTATGGGTTGTTGGATCAGATTTCAGCTTCTTCTAGCTTTGGATCCAGTGCTCAGGCTCCTCCCATTGCCAATAATCTCTGTGTAAGGAGCGAGCTACCTCAGATCTTGTTTATTGACAAAAGTCATTGATGGATCTTTGGTGTCCAGGAAGAATTTATAGGACAGCTGTCTAAAAGATAATTATTACTTCACTTGGGTTGACCTTTCTTATTTTATTATATATCCTACCCCTATGTTAGTACTTTGTGCACATTGCTGTCCTCTTTTCATTTTTCTCCTTTTTTCTTACCTGTCGTTTCTGGCATGGGACTTTACTTTTTCTTCTTTTGTGATGGCAGATAAGCCTTCAGACTTTAAAAATTGTATAGCCTACTTGCGCAAGCTCCCAAATTCACAATTGCATGACAAGTGTGTTTAATGTTTGGGACCATCACACCTGGACATCTTCTGATCTGTCTCAGAGACCTTCATCAACAGGCCATTAATGAAAGGAGGAATAAACTTATTTTAAAGGGTCTCTGTCATCCTTCAAATGGAGACAACCCTGTTCTGTATCAGGGAAGTCTGTGGATGCTTCTTCCTTTTCTCCTTCTTTAGCCAAAAATGTAAGCCAAAAGAAAGAGATTCATGCAAGGGAAAAAAAATCTAAAACTTCTATGAAAAGGTGTCCAGACCAGATACACTTTGGGCTCCAGTGCCTAAAATATCCAGGCCATTGGTGCAAACTCTCTTTTTGGATCCTGTAATCATATGATCCCATATGCCTCTTAGGTTCTTCCCACATCCTATCTCGCCCAGGCTTTGATATCCAACTTCGTAGGATAGACCACATTACTACACGCCTCTACCTCTTCTCGTAACTCAGCTAGGTCTTCCAGGAGCCTTACTGAAGTTGACCTGGACAGAATGATGATGAGATTTCTTCAAGCCCAGATCAATTTGGAGGTTGTTCCAGCTCCGCCCTCTGTCAAAGCCAGAGGAACTACTACTTCCCCTCATTCTTTAGTGGCTCCTTCTCCGATCTGAATCTCTCCCAGGGCAGATCTGTATCTGAACAGAGTGTCCATACATCCTCGACTCAGATGAGTTGTCTGAAAAAGTTGATTCTGCCTGAGTATTGGAGCTGAACCATCAGCATCAACTCTGACAGGGTAGGATCAGACCTGAGGTCCTTCCTCTAGGAATTTCAGCACTTGCTACGTTAGCCTCAGATCCCAACAGAATGGGATCTAAGCTTGACCTACATTTAGGAATTTTGGCTCCTACATCAAGGCTTCCCAGATCCATGTTGAGCTTGGTGTTTGAGGCTATTGATACCAGTGCTCTCTCAACCTAGAGAAAGAAGACTACTCCATCAGAGTTAGATCCAGTCCTCTCCCATAGGATTACCTGGGGTCTGCAGCCTAATGTTCTTGTCCTGTCTTGCCAGCCAGTTTCCAGAAGCCTTGAGTCAGTCCTCCTAAGAGAGACTATGTCAGCTGCTAAGTCCTCTCCTGAACAGCCCACAGAAGCGGTACACAGGAAGCGCAAGTGCAAGGAGGCACTTACACCAGCACTGACTTTGATGACGGAAAGGTTCTCAGATCCCCGTTTGAGGGCATCTCATTCAGAGATACTTAAAATTCTCAGACAAAAGGAGGGTTGATCTTCTCAAGTGCCTTCTCCAGAAGAGTCAGTTTTTTTTGAGGCTTTTGGTTCTGGGACATCTGCTTCTTGGAAGTCCCCCCAGCCAAGGAGATGTTAGCCCTACATGGGTATGGAAAGAGATGGACACAGCTGAGTCTATTCCCAAGAAACGTGACAAATTCCATGTTGCTCTCAAAGAGAGTCCCCATTGGTGCAAGGGGCTCCTGATATATTCCATGCTAGTGGCTGCAGCCACAAAGAAGGAACTTGCAGAAAAGTTTCTCTGCCCATCCACCAAACAGGGAATTGATTGTATTGGACAGATTTATGAAGCATCTTTACGCCTCATCAACTTTCTTGGTAAGAGTGCTTAATTACTTGGGACAAGTTACATGTTTCCAGAGGAATTTGACCAAGGAAATCATCAGATCTCTCTCAGGGACCTTGTCTGTGGATCAAAGAAAATCTATTGATTCATAGTTTGCTACCCAGCAGTCTTTATCCAGTGCCTCTATGTGCCTTATCTCTAGTACCACAGAGGGTGCATCTAGAACTGCTGGCACAAGTATTTCCATAAGAATGTATGCCTAGATGCAGCTTTGTTACTTTGCAGAGCATTTCAAGATATCCTTCATCAACCCTCTCTACTATGGATCAACCCTTTCTGGTCCCAAAGTTAGAGACCATCTCAAGAAGTCAGAAAGCTGGTAAATCCCTATCTGCTGTAGGGATCAAATTCTCCACCCCTCAAAGGATCTTCTCCAGAAACCATAAGGGAGGCAAGATAATTTGATTTTGTAAATCCCTGGGATTTACTTCTAATACTTCTGGAGAAAGAGTCCCCTGAGGCAGAGGGAAAACTTATCATGGAAGTCACCCAAGGACAGAGGTAGCCTGCAGAATCCAGGCTTCAGACGTTCTTTCCTGGAGAAGCCTCTTCAGCACTCCTGAACAGCCCAAGGATCTTTCTGTTTCATTCCCTTCCATACCCTTCCTGTATCCCCAAAAAGATTTCCTGATGTTCCACCCTCAGAAAGGGAAGAAGCTGCTTCAGAAATGAAGAAACTTTTAACAAATCGAGTAATCCAGAAGATCTGTCCAGACCAGAGAGGTTCTGGAATTTACTCCGTGTTCTTTTTAGTGCCATAGAAAAATGGGGACCTAAAGCCAGTTTTGGACTTAAGCCACTTTAGCAAGTTTGTGAAGTAAATGAAATTCCAGATGGTCATGGTTCAGTCCATTCTTGTACTGAAGAAGAATGACTGGATGTCCTCACTAGTTCTGTAGAATGTGTACTCCCACATAAAAATGGACAGACATTCCAGGAAGAATCTTCACTTCCAGTTGGGAGCCAGTCATTTCCAGTTCAGAGCTCTATCCTTTGGTCTCACCACAGCCCCCCTCCCCAGATATTTACCAAGTACATGGCAGTAATGACAGCTCATATATGACTGCAGGGTTTCTGGATATTCCCATAGTTAGATGACTGTCTCATCACCTCCTCTACCAAGAGTCTACTCATTCAGGCCAGAGATCTCTTCTGCCACTGTGTACAGACTTTGGGATTACAGTGAATCTAACAAAACCTAAGCCACAGCCAGTTTGGTTACTAGAGTTTATCAGAGCACTTCTGGACACAAAACTTCAGAATGCAAGACTCCCTCAGGAAGAGTTACATCACTTCACCAGCAGGCCCAGGACATTTTATCCTTCCAGGAGCCACCAGCAAAACTAATTATTCGCCTTCTGAGCTACATGGCAGACTCTGTCACACTATTTCCCTTAGCCAGGTTCTACATGCACATACTTCGGTGGACTCTGGCAGTTCATTGGTTTATCACAAAACAACCCATGCCTTTTCAAGTGTCACTAAAGAATATTTGCACAGCACACATACAGTGGTGGCTGGACTCTCTACATATTCTACAAGGTCCTTTCATTCTTCCTTCCTCCTGAGCCACAGTAACCACAAATGCTTCCCAACTGGGGGGGGGGGGGGGGCATTATCTGGGAAAGACAGTCCAAGGCACGCGGTTCCAAACAAAGGCCACTCTACTACTCAGTGTATTGGAGATACGATCAGTTCTTTTAACATTGCAGACTTTTCAGAACTGTCTCCCTTTAGTCCAAGGCACGCGGATCCAAACAAAGGCCACTCTACTACTTGGTGTATTGGAGATAAGATCAGTTCTTTTAACATTGCAGACTTTTCAGAACTGTCTCCCCTTAGTGGTGATTTCTATCCAGACAGAGAGACGGACAACATGGCAGTTGTTTGGTACATCAGGAACATGGGAGGAATGAGATTGTATCCATTGTGCTGAGAGGCCATGAGAGTATGGCAATGAGTGATATCTTCTCGCTACTTTCTAATAGCAGTGCACATCTTGGGGAATTCCATTATCTTTGCAGACAGGTTGAGCAGGTCTGTTCTACTCCCTCAAAGGTGGTCAGTCAATTCATTAGTAATGGAATGGATTTTTGCTTTTCAGCCGTTGTGGCTGACCTTGTTGCAACATCTTTGCCTTTCCACAGAACACCAAATGTAGCAAGTTCTTTGCACAAATTCCCCAAGTAGAGGAGTCTCCCAGGGATGCTCTAATGCACTCTTAATCCCTGGGACTTCTTTATGTCTTTCCTCCAGCACTCCCAGTTCCAAAATTTCTACAGAAAGCATCTGCAGTGAAAGTCACAGTCATCTTCCTAACCCCTTATTTGTGTAGACAAGTGTGGTTTCCCTTTCTCTGGCCTCATTCAATTCACCCTCCCTGAGTGCTGGTCTTTGACCCAGATCTAATTTGTCACCTGTTGGGGGTCATTGAACCATTGAATTAAGTCCCACAAACTGATCGCATGGTTTCTCCAATTCTAGTGATGATTTGACCTTCCAGGTTTTCATCTTCATTTGTCCACATATTGTCCTCTTCGTAAAAACCCTATACTAGGAAAATTTACAAAAGCAAATGGAAAGGATATTCTGCTTGGGTGACGGAAAATAATGATGTCTTCTTTCCTCCTGTTCCAGCAATTTTGGACTTTCTCGCCCATCTTTTTTATTGTGGAGCCAGCTACTCCACCATTAAAGTATGGCTAGTTGCCATATCCTCTTCACATGAGTAAAAATCACATGCCCATAGCATCTATTAGATTATTCAAGGCTTTCCCTAAAGGATGTTTTCTACACCCACCGCTTAGAGATCCAGTTCTTCCCTGGGGTATTACAGCTTTACTACAAGTATTGATTGGTTTCCCCATTTGAACCTTCTGCTAGGGCTAACCTAAAGTTTTCATCATGGAAGACCTTATATGTGTTTGCTGTCACTTTTGCCAGGAGAATTTCAGTGCTGCACACTTTGTCCTCAAAACTTCCTTACCTGATATTTCACAAAGACATAGTGTATCTGCAAACTGACCCCTCTTTTCTCTCTAAGGTGGCTTCTAAATCATCTGTTAATCAGACCATAAATCTTCCAGTGTTCTCTCCAAATTTTTCAAACAAGGATGAATATCCATTAAATTTGCTAGATATTCATTGTCATTTGTGTTTTACTTATTGGACAAACCACCTTCAGAGAATCTGACCAATTATTTGTATCCTTTTCTACTGCTAAATTGGGGGAAGGAATATCGACAGTCATCCTCTCATGCTAGTTGTCTGTGTGCATGTCTTGTGTCTCTCAAGAAAAATGTTTGTCACTTCCTACAACTCCAAAAGCACATTCCACTAGATATGTGGGTTCCTTTACAACCTCCTTTTCTAGTATACCAGTTGACGTCATTTGTGCTGCAGCTATCTGGTGTAAGGTTTATACTTTCATCTCACACTACAAATTGGATATACAGTCCAGATTTAGAGTCCCTTCTCATTCAGCTGTTATCCAGAATATCCTTCCACAAGTCCACCCAAGTGATGAAGTAGCTGGGTCTCTGTCCCATACATTGAGGAATGGAAGGGAAAGACATCAGATACTAAAGTTATGTACTAAATCTGTGTTGACTGTTTCCATCCTTTAACTACCTTCCCACCATTCCCCTTCCTTCTTTTTTGCATAACGTCTCACATTGTTATACTAGGATGATTCTACCTGACCTAGCCTTGGCTCTTAGAGGTTGTCTCTCTCTCTCTCTCTCTCTCTCTCTCCAGGCTGGCAGCAGTTAAGTCAGATAGTTTTCTGGCTATTATCTTCTTTATTTTTCTAAATTTCTGTTGGTAACATACTCTCTCTACACAAGGATTTTGGGCAAGGGGAGAAGCCTGAACACTGGATCCGAATCTTAGAAGTGGCCAAAGTCAAATCTGAAATTCATACGTCGGGGAAGGATGGAAACACACAACACAGATCTATTGTTATGGTGAATGCATAACTTTCATTTCTTGAAGTAGTTGTCAGTCTAGAAGAATCATATTCAGTGATTTTAAAAAGTAAACATTTTTACTTGTGAAACAAATGAAAATGTTTACTTTAAAAACTGTGAATGTGATCTTTCTGGCTTGGAAAATAAAGTAGCGACTCTTGCTTCATTTAAAGATAATTTTTGTGTTATTTTTCCACTGATTTTTTAGGTTTATATGCATTTTGTCACACACACACACACACACACTTCTAGGTTTGACTAGGTATTGTCTACCAGTCTTTATTTAGCATTTGCTAGTTTTCACAGAACACTGCCACTAAAGCACTTACACTTTCCTCACCCTTAGTTTGGGAGCATAATCCTGATACTCTGTCACACTTTTGGAACTGCCTATTCTCAGGCCATAAGAGAGAGAGAGAAACACACATACACACACAAACACAAACTGAAGTTGTATTTTTCAAGTTCACCATCTCATAACTTTGGGGAAAATAAGTCACCAAAATAGAGTGGAGCAGTCATGGGCAGTCACTTCTTACATACTAAGTGAGCAAATGATTTCTGAGATTGCATGATACAGCAACGCATGGATAGACCTTGGATTTTTATGACATGATGTTGCTATCCTGTGCAATGCTAATCTGTTTCTTTCAGACTGCCATTATTATGTATCCCTAAAGTGATGCTTATGTGAATACTGTTATAGAAGACAGAATCTTTATCTGAAATCTATATTACCACAAGACGTAAAGGACTGCCTTAGTTTCTGGTGCACAGTCGTATTCTTTTAGATCCTCTTTGCTTTTCTTTTAGTGTGGTTACTAATTATTACATGCTTAGCATTACCTATCTTAACGTCTTTTGCCTCTTGCTTGGCTACTTTTTTCACCACATCAGACCTTTCTTCAGAATGTACTCCTCAGTAGATTCTGCACAGCTTCCAAATTAGTCTTGTCCTGTCTGGGAAGATGTCAGAGTCTAGACTCCCATCTTTCTTATGTCTCTCTTTCCATTATTGCTTATGGTGTTACATGGTTGTTGAACCATTCTGTAAGTTTTAATTTAGTGCTCCTGGTCTGGAGACCTCATCAAGGGTGTTCCTTTTGTTAAGAAAATGGCTAACACTTTATTTTCCTGCTCTCCTCTTTTCTGAAGTTAGTGTGTAAGAATTGAAGAATTTTTAGTTTTCTTAAGCATTTCAGATTTGCCTAGCTTGTTTCTTTTGTAAAGTTCAGTCAGATTGCAAAGTTAATTACTTGACGATAATTTTTCTTCTTCACTAGGTAACCAACATAATCTGTTTTGTCATGATGCTGAACTATATATCATCTGCCATTTTATTGAAATAAATGAAGTTACTGATTTTGGATGTTGTTCTCAGACACTAAATGAATCAATTTGTTGAATTTAAACTTTCTCTCTTAAATGGTCCTGCTCATACTGCTCTAGTCACCCCTCTGTATTTTATAAAACTTATCCTAAACCACAGCTCTGATATTGTCAATTTTTCATGTCGTCCTTGCATATCGGGCCAGATCGGATCCGACTTGGCCATTACTAAACTCATGGCAACCAAAAAAGCTCTTGAATACCTCCCCCTTATCCACAGTACATCTCTCCCTCCCACCTCAGATTTCATTTGCCGCTTCATGAAGACGTAGTCCGACCGCCTAGCTCTTGGATTGTCAGGTTACATTAGTAAGATATTTTTTTGCAATCTACCTATTTCTTGTCATTTTTTTGAATATTTAGTTCGGTCTAGCTCCCCCTCATCTCTGAAAACATTTTTTCTACAGTAACCATTTTTTTTTTAATTAGGTTACTTTCTCTCTCTCCCTTTTTTCTTGCTAGTAACCAATTTTTATAGGTGACAACTCTCCCCTTTTACCTTTAGAGGTATTCTTAACTACTCTTGTTAGTAGTCCCCCCCCCCCGTTTAAAAAAAAAAGTTTTTTTTTTACCCTTTCTCTGTCCTTTGGTGCGTCTGTTAGTAGCATGTGTGTGTGTGTGTGTGTGTGTGTGTGTGTGTGTGTGTGTGTGTGTGTGTGTGTTTGTTCTCTCTTTCTCCGTCTCCTTTTTGTTGACTTCATGGCAGAGAAACAGGATAAGCCACCTGGGTTTAAAAAATGCACAAAGTGCAGCCATAAAATTCCCATTAGCAACTCGCACTTGCTGTTTAGGGCTCTTATAGGGGCTCTTGTTCACCTACAAGAAGATTATTCATTATTTATTTTACATTTGTTTGACTGGATTTGTTCAGCTGAGCTCATTGCCCTTTTCACTGGAAGCCGTGGGAGAAATGCTCCACAAATTAATATAAAGTTTTAAATGAACATAGGAATTATAGACAAAGCAATAACATTTTCAAGTTGGAACAGTAATAGCATAAAACTTATTTACGTTGTTAGAGTTGACATTTAGCTTAAGATTTGTGCAGGAAACAGAATGCGAAGTTTGTAAGTACAGTCAAGGTATTTATAGTTAGTAAGAATCATACAAGTAATATATCAGTAGAAGTATTAAGACTGGCTGACAGGTAATTACCTGGATAAAATGAATAATAGCGATAAGACATTACTGAAGTTAAGACCAGTGAGGTCAGAACAGTGATCTTCATAGGTGAGGAAAATAGTTTATGAAGGGTGAATACAGTGGCATGACCAGCAACGTTTTAGTCTTTTGGTGGCTGATTTAAATTCTTTGAGTTGTTTAAGTGATCTAATTTGCAATAGAACCTTGTTCCATGAAATGGAAGGGAAGTAGCTGTAGAGGTTTTGACGAGTTTTGCCCTTGCGTTTATAGGTTTGTAGTTGGGCTTGGTCTGAGCTTCAGAGAGTCCTATAAGGAGTGTAGGAGGAGATAAGAGGAGACAAGTTGGGACAGAAAGATGGTTGGTATAAGATAGTGGATAATCTGAAGCTGAGAGGAGAAGCTGGTGAAGTAATTCTAGCCAGTCTAAATGTTTCTAAAAGAGAAACGGTGATGAGATCTATAGCTTTGATTTGTGGCAAATCTGGTGACTTTTGTTATAGGTTGTTTTTAGCTCAGTTTGGAGAGAGGTTTGGAGGTTGGTGAGGATCTGAGAGCTATACAGTAGACTTGATAGGAGATATGCATAAGACAGGGAGACTTTGGCTTTGTTGGATATGATCTTTTTATCTCTGTATAAAAGGCCAAGTTTGTGATGAGTTTTCTTAATACAATTATTAGCATGCAAATCAGATTTCAGCTGGTCATCTATCATGACCCCTAGAAGTTTTGTATTGGGTTCAGCTATAATAGGTGTTTTATTCAGAGAACAGATAGCAAAAGTGGATTTAAGGTGGTTTATGTTTAAATGTAAAAGTTTTTTTTTTTAGGATTCAGAATTAGCTGATTGTTAGCCAGGTTTCAACAGATTTAAAGAATTTCTGAGTGATAGATTTTTAAATCATTGAGAGTGTCTGCAGTGGTGATGACTCTAGAGTCATCTGCATACTGGATGAGGGATGACTGAGAGCAGGAGGTATAGAGTAGATTAGTAAATATATTGAAGAGTAACCAGGGGACCAAGAATAGATCCTTGGGGAGCACCTATTTTGATAGGAAGGGGAGAGAGCAGAGAGCCATTTTATTGATTGTAGTCTGTCTGTGAGGTGACTAGCAAACCAGACAATGGTAGAATTGGAGAAGTTAAGGTTATAGAGTTTGTCCAGAAGAAAGGAGTGACAGACTGTATCAAATGCTTTAGCGAGATCTAGGAATAAACATGATACTAGTTTATTCTCTCTGGATAGCGAAATAGTGTTAATGAAGGATAGAAGGGCAGTAGTGGTGCTATGTTTTGGACAAAAGCCATGTTGTGTGGAGGTAAGCAGATTGTTTTGAAGCAAGTGTTCCATGACTTGCTTCTGTATGCATTTTTTAATATTTTTGAGAGAGGAGATGGGATGACTATAGGTCTGAAATTGGAGATTTCTATGGAGTTCCCTCCTTTGTGTATAGGTAGAGTATAGAATTCTTTCCAGATAGAGGGTACTTTTAATTCAGAATGGTTTATCAGTACCGAGCCCGTTCAACCAGAAGCCTTACTGAAGATGATGCCAAGTGTATGGTACACAAGATCTTGTGGGTGCAGGGCATTACTAAGTCCCCCTCGGCCTTGACCCACATGGTTCTAGGTCTATCCAAGCCATCTACTTCCCCCACTTACTCCTCCTCCAACTTTGGAGCAAGTTTCAAAGCCTTCGGATCTGATATGCCCAGTGCCTTTCAGTTTGGATCTGAAGATGTCTCTTTCTTTGGATCAGACCTTCGCTCAGGGCTCTTAGGCCTTTTCAAAGCTATAGAGCTGCTGAAGCTGTAGTGAACCTCGCGGTCCATGAGTGCACTCAACTCCCAGACTGACAGAGCAGTTGATGTGCCTTGGGACTTCTGTGCAGGTGAGCTCAGCTCTGACTTCTACCCTGGGCTGTATTCTTGGCTGGAGGAGGCCCTAACCTGCAAGCATGGCTTGTCAGAGCTGGAGTAGTCCTTCACTCAGGAACATTAAGCCTTTGGGACTTTAGAGAGGGCTATAGTTGCCCCCACATCTAAAAGGTCATCTGCCCCCTTGGATCCTCAATCCCATCAAGATTCCCTGCACACTGCTTCTGACCAGGGTGTTCCACTGGGACAGTGGGACCTCTGGTGCCAGGATACCCATCAGGGTGCCCCTGCCTCTTCTGATACCTCCCCAAAGTACCCCACTGAAGAGATCCCTTGGAAGAGTCTTTGTAAGAGGAAGAATTTGGACTCCACGGAGGAGTCTGCCATGGAAGACACTGATCTCGATGAGGGAGAAGGATCCCCACAGTCATCTCCTGTGGATGTTTCCTTCAGGTAGATTCTGAAACAGAAAGGTGTCTGGCAGTCCAGTAATCTTTCATCTGAGGAGACTGTGTACCTGGCAGCTATTGGTTCCCGACCATCTACTTCCTGGGTGACTTCTCCCACTGATGAGCTCATAGCTTTGATCTCTTGGCAGGATTGGGAGACCCGGAGACCGAAGAAAATAATTATTGCCCCATTTGATATGGCCTTCCAGACGAAAGGAGTTGCAGTAGATGCCATGGTTGTAGTGGAAACGACCAGGATGGAACTTTCAGAGGAGAGTTCCACTATTCATCATCCTAATAAGGATTCCAAGGCAATGGATAGATGCGGGAAGTGAGTTTTCTCTTCAGTGCCCTTTGCGTTGCGATCACTGAACTACCTCTTCATTTCCCATGTTGCAAAGGGATCTGATCAAGGAACTATCAAATACCCTTGAAGGAGCAGTAGCTGAGGGAGCACAAGAAAAGGAAGCTTCCCAGTTAGGGACCCTACATTCTGTAGCCAACTCTGCTATGAGGCTCATCGCGCATAAAGCCAAAGGAACAAGTAGACTGGTGGATTCTGGCATCTCTGTGAGGAGGCATACCTGGATGCGCCTATGCGATTTTGCGGTGCCTTTTAAGTAATTTTTTGTCAACGTCCCGTTTGACGGCTCATCACTTTTTGGCCCCAAAGTCAAAGATACACTATCCAGGTATGAGAAAGAAAGTAAGATCCTTTCTGCCATGGGCATACATTTTTCTGCCCCTCAGAGACCCTACCCTAAAGGTCAGAGAGGTGGTGGAAAAATGTGGTTCAAGGGGGGGGGGTGGGACAATAATGGAAGAGGCAGAGCACACCAGCAGAACCAAGGGTCCTGAGAGTCTTTCTTTGGGAAACATTTACAGTGCTCCTGAAAGGAGGCCCAATTGTAAACCTCTGCAGGCAATCAGGGGTTGACTATCCCTGCACTGGAGAGCCTGGCAAAAGATAACTTCCGATTTATAGGTGCAGAGGATAATATCCAGGGGTTACCAAATTCATTTTTCTCAACAGCACCACCCCAAAACAGGAAAATCACAGACATCCCAACCAGTCAAAGGAATAAAGCAGTCATTCAAATTCGAAAACTGCTGGAAAAAGTCATCCAAGAGATCCCCCAAAACCAGAGAGGATTTGGAACTTGCTCAAGGTTCTTTTTAGTTCCAAAGAAAATGGGACTGGGAGACCAGTTCTGGATTTCACCAGATTAAACAAGTCAGTTTGATGCCACAAGTTCCAAATGGGCATGGTTCAGTCCGTACTTCCTTTCCTGGAACAAGATGATTGGATGTGCTGTATAGATCTTCAAGATGTATGCTGTAATATAAAAATGGACAGATGCTCCAGAAGACACGTACACATCTGGTTGGGAGCCAGTCATTACCAGTTGAGACCACTGCCCTTTAGTCTCACTAATGCCCCCTGAGTGTTAACCAAATGTATGGCAGTGGTTGTGGCTCATCTGAGATGACAAGGATTCTGGGTGTTTTCTTATTTAGACAACTGGCTCATGTCCGCCACAACCAGGCATCTACTGATCTATGCAAGACTCTATTCTTCAAATCTGCACAGAACTAGGCATAACAATAAATTACCAAAAATCACACCTAGACTTCCCAAACACTAGAGTTCATAGGAGCTGGAGACCACTCAAATGATTGTGAAACTTCCTCCCTCCAGAGTGTTAACAATCAGGTGTCAAACACACAGATTAATCTGAAACAAGAAGATAGCTGCTTGTCATGTTCTACAGGCTTTAGGATCAATGGCAGTGGCAATAGTGTTTGTTCTGTTAGCCAGATTTGACATATGGATACTATAATGGCTTCTAGCTGCCCAGTGGTCAGTTATCCCATCAACCGAGGTCTCACCAAATTCTCATAACAGACACATGCAAAAGGACCATCTCATGGTGGGTTCAGGCAGAACAGTTGATACAAGGTCGACCCTTTGTTTTCCCACAACCACAGGCCACGGTGACCACGGATGCTTCCCAGATGGGGTAGGGGGCATTATCTGGGGAAAATAGTCCAAGGAACCTGGTCTGCAGATAAGGCCAATCTGCACATAAACATCCTGGAGATTGAGGGCAGTGCTTCTGGTGCTGCAAGCATTCCAGACTGCTCTTTCTGTGGGAACAGTGGAGAGTCAATCAGACAACATGTCAGTGGTCTGGTACGGAAACGAGCAAGGAGGAACCAGATCATATCCCCTGTGTTGAGAAGAATTCAGACTGTGGCAGTGCGTGATCTCATCCAACTGCTTTGTTATAGCAACACACATTCTGGGGAAGTCCAACATGATAGTGGACAAGTTGAGCAGATCTGTCCTCATGCCTCATGCGTCGTCTCTCAACCAGGCAGTAGTGGAGGACATTTTCCAAAGATGAGGACAACCTTGCTGCGATCTCTTTGCATCTTCCCTAAACAACAAATGCAACAGCAACTTTACCCTAATCTTTCCACAGGGGAGTCCCCACTGGATGCTGTCATATATGGTTGGCCTTCCAGCCTATTGTAAGCTTTTCCCCCAATTCCCTTGATTCCCAAATTCCTTCAGAAAGCAAATAGGTTGAAGAGAACAGTAATCCTCATTGCTCCATATTGACCTCGACAATTCTGGTTTCCCTTCCTCTGGCCTCGTCTACAGAAGGAACCCTGGATCCTGGAACCCATTCCAGACCTGCTGTAACACCTGACAGGAATGACTCATCCCAGCCTTCACAACCTCAAGCTGGCAGCTTGGTTCCTCCAATTCCATTGATTGCCGGACAACCCATACTCTCTTCACCGGTCCATCATATTTTGATGTCATCTCATAAGTCATCCACTCAGAAACTTTATAAAAGTAAATGGAGGTGGTTTGTAATTTGTGCTCAACAGCACAATGTAGATCACCTTATGGCACCTATTCACTCTGTCGTAGAATTCCTAGCCCACTGTTTTAATAATGGAGCAGCTGCCTCTACAGTTCAAGTACAGTTAGCTGCCATTTCAAATTTTCATATTGGGAAGGATAACTTATCTCTCATTTCCCACAAACTTTGCAAAGCCTTTTTAAAAGGGACCCTGTTAGTAAGGTCGATTGTTTATTGCCTTTGCAGATCCTAGAAAAGGCTTACCAGTATCCAAAGTTACCTTATCTAAATAGCTCTCTAGTTGCATTTCCTTTATTTACACCATGAAGGGTATAAATTCTTCCAAACCATTTAGAGCCCACTCAGCAAGGGCCATGGCTACATCTGCAGTCTTTCAAACTAATGCCTATATGGACAAGATTTGTGCAGCGGCGACATGGGTCAATTATAATACCTTTATCACTCATTACAAATTGGATTTGGTCTCCAGGGGTAGATCCTGCTTTGGTTTGATGGTTCTGAGAAACATCCTCCCATGAGTCCGCTCGGGATAAAGGAAGCTGGGGACTCTGTCCCATATGTGAGGACAAGATGAAAAATTGACAATATCAGACAAAGAAGTTATGTACTCACCATAACATTCCATCTGTATTGTCGATTTTTTCATCTTTCCTCACATCCCTTCCCTCCAGTCCTCTGCCTTTGTTTTTTTTTTCTGGTTGAATGGGAAAGCAACATTTCAGGATGTTTTATTATCTGTAATACTCCTAAAGTGATCTCCATAAAAATGTATATATATATATATATATATGTATATATGTGTGTGTGTGTGTATGTATATATATATATATATATATATATATATATGTGTGTGTGTGTGTATGTATATATATATATATATATATATATATATATATATATGTGTGTGTGTGTGTGTGTGTGTGTGTGTATATATGTAATTTTTTTTTTTTTTTAAACGCCAACTTAAGTATATCAGTACAAAAGTCATATCTGTAACTTGGCTATAGTCACTCCACTGTTTTCCTTATATCCTACTCAGTGTGGTTCTGGAGGAAGTTCCCTCCTCTAAATGTATGGGTACAAAACTGAATAGCCAGCATGAATAGAATGTTTTTCAGCATATGCAAATCTCATTTGTTCAAAGCTCCATCCTAGCTATGTTGTGAGCATAAAAATCAGGCTTCCCTCTCTAAGTTCATCAGCTGAAAATGCAGTTTCCCTTCTAAAAAATCCTCCCTATGTATGACTGCAGCATGTTTGCTTGTAGGTTGACATTGCCTTTTGGATTAACTAGGTGTGGATGCTAGTTATAATGGACGTTGTTCCATACATGCTGCTTTGTGGTTGCAGAAATGCTGTTTTCTAGGATAGTATTATTTGGCAGAATTTAATGTGAAGCGTATTATTTCTTCAGAATTCTAAGACACATTTCTGTTTCACCCTGCTAATGATATTACAGCTAATGCACATTTTAAGAAAAACTTTATTTTATATCTTTTTTGTAAAGTATTTTGTAAGATGAGCATGAGCTCATTTCAAGGTCTCTGCATGACTGTTATTGTAGCCTGTGAACTATTAATACACAAGCAAACTGCATTTCTTGTTTTTGGAATTCTGCTTATGATGAAACTATGTGGACTGTTGGTGGCTGTGTGACATAGATAACGTCATAACTATGACCCAGCCAGCTAGGATCTGATTAATGACCTGAATACTAGATGAGCCAGATGGGAGGGGAGAGGAATGGTGAGTTGAAGCCTTCTCATCTTTCCCAGGTGAGAATGTTTTATGAACTCGGACATGCAGTCTGGCTACAGTCCCCAGTGGAGATCGGAGATGAATAGAGGTATCCACTTTCAAGGGCTGCGTTGGGCAGCTCCAGTTGTGGAAGCAGACATCAAGCCATCACACTACCAAAGTGCATGGCTATCCCTTGGAAGCTTATAGACTTTCTCAGGGGAGTGGTAGCGCAAGCATCATAAATTTCCCTCTTAGCTGAGTGGATGACAGTTGCTCCATTATCACTTGTAACCCTGTAGGCTATGTTAGCTGTTCATACAGTCGGCATAAGGAACAAAAAATCACGGTTAAAAATTCTCTAGTTTCCAAAAATCTAAAAAAAAAAAAAAAAAGAAAGAAAAATAAAATTTAGTGGAGGATTTTTATGCTCCAACACATTGAGAATGATTTATTATTTTATTACTGTGGATTATTAAGATTTCTTTGATTTGAAAAATTGGAGAATCTTCTTCCATAAAAAGAAACAAAACGGAAATAAAAGTGTGAGTTTGTGTGAAGTGCGTGCTTTTCTGCAGGTAATGAGGCAGAAATAAAATGCTGACAGATAAAACTTTTCTGGGAGAATGGTGCATCATGGAAGCACAAGCACACATTTTGGTATTAGTGTGTGAAGCAGTGACCTTGCTTAGAGTTTCATTATACGTGTGTACAGTCATTTGTTCCCTTAAAGGACAGCTGCATGCAAGCATCACATTTTAAATTTACGAGGAACCTTTCTTTTGCTTTAAAAAATCTCTCTTAGGATGCTGCACATGGATAATATAATTTTATTTCAGTTTTATATCAATAATTGATGTTGATGTCTGTCTGCTCACTGATTTGACTATCCTTGAAATCTTGTTTTGTTGCTTTTTGAAATTTGAAATTTGTCATCGGTACAACTTGAGTCATTGGCAAGTGAGTGAAGAGTGGGTATAGTTCATTCACTCTCTAGTAGTATTAACACAAACAAGCTGTTAGTTTTAAGTCTTTTGCAGAAATAAGAAAAGAGAGCCTTAAAGACTATTTAACAGCTTTCAGCTAACAAAAAACAATGGAATCTAAGGAAGACAGATCTAACAATCCCGTAAGTACCTGAAGAAAATCCCACTTCATGGGATTGACATTCCAAGTTTATGCAAAGAAGCACCTAATGGGAGAAGATTTCTGAAAGTAAGTTATATTCTGGGATAATCGGTCCATTGTATGAAGGAAAGTCTTGGCCGAAAAAGAAACTAAATCACAGCAGTATGTTTGCTACCTCATGCCAGTTGTAGATGGATTCTGCTATGCCCATTTATCCAGTACAGGGTTGCAGGGCACTAATGACTATACTTGGTAGCATAGTTTAGACACTAGTCCTGGACAGGGTGTCAGTCACATGTAGAATGTATCCAAAAAGAAAACAGTAAATCCAATAAAACGAACAATAATAAACTGGTAAAAAGAATGTTGAAAGCATTAATAACGAACAACATACAAAAAAGCACTAAGAAACCCGGTATGGAACTGGGTGAAAGCGCTTAGTGCTTTTTGTATGTTGTTCATTATTATGGAATAAACAGTATTTATTTATTTCAAAGAGTGGTGCGGTGAACTGCAGTGCTTTCAACATTCTTTTTACATGTAGAATGTATGCCCACTGACATGTAGAACCAGTTTGGACATTGCCAGTTCACCTGCCTGCATATCTCTAAGATGATGGAGAAAAAAAGTTGCCTTGCAAAATCCCACAGAGACACAGTGACACAGGGACGTCATGCAGAATGGTCTCAGAAGAACACCTCATTTGGGAACCAAAGAAGACTAAGCTCTGTGAGGCATCAGCACAAGTGTGGCGTCACTGTGTTATCCTTTTAAGGTAGAATTAATCATAAAATATTTCAAATAACTTAGTGCATAGGGACAGTTACACTAATAATCAGATTATGATATTATTGAAATATTTTTAAGTTTCTGACTGTAGCTGTTATTTAATAGACAGCAGAATCTTACCCTTCAGTAGTAGTTGAAGCTAATTTTTACCATTGTTACTTCCACAAACAGTGTGTTATAGTTTCATACTTGCATTGTTTGCAACATGTAAAGGTAAAAGATCATCAGAACGCAGACTCCATATTCCATGAGTTAACATTACTCCCAAACAAGTTATCTAATGAGTGAGTTCTTAAATACCACTAATAAACTACTCTGCCTTACCAATGAAGCATGTAATTACCTACCTTACCACATGACAGCTAAACTGTCTGCTGTCTCATTTTGTATCTGCTATGGTTGAGCATTGTAATGACTTTGCCTTACACTGTACTATTTCTGCAGGCCTGAAAACCATCGTGGGAGCCCTAATTCAGTCCGTGAAGAAGCTGTCAGATGTAATGATTTTAACTGTGTTCTGTCTCAGTGTCTTTGCATTAATTGGACTTCAGCTATTCATGGGGAATCTGAGAAACAAATGTGTAGTGTGGCCAATCAACATGAACGAAAGCTATTTCGGGAATGGATCCAAAGGGTTTGACTGGGACGAGTACATTCATAATACAAGTAAGTTTTTATTAAACACCTGTTACTAAGCAACACTCCTGTCATGCCTTTCTCTAACTTATGGGTCAGCTGATTTGGAAGAGTTTTTAAAGAATTTCCTAAAGTGTGTTTGCTGCTGTTTATAAAACAAAAAATCATCAACATGAGTTGGTTAGATCTGTTGTATAACTTAATTGCATTCAGAGGAACATAATTTCTACACTGAATGCCAGTCGGAACTGTGTGTGTGTGCGTCAGAAACTGTTGCTGTGTTTGTGGTGTATGTTCTTGAATGGTATTATTTCTTAGATGTGTTTCACTGTTGTTGCGGAAATGTCCAGATGAGCTGTTTGGATATAGATGTAGCTTCAGCATATACTTACACAATGGTTAGCCATTTGTAACTGCTTTCTCAAGACATTACAAGCTCTGAAAAGAGAATACAGAACCATTAAAGAGAGAATTTTGTGCTACTGTTTGTACAGTCTTTTAGGGAACTATTATTTAGCCATCCGTATCTTTTCTCTAGAGTATAAGCCTGTATAATGTATGTATTCCTAATAATTCATGTAATCAGATATTATCCAGTTTAGATGTCATCAGCTCTGGTGATATAAATGATTTGTCTTCTGTATAGTTCTTAAATATTTATTTATTGCAAATTAGAATTCTCGTAAGTGATTGCAACATTAACAGAAATGCAGTATTCTTCCCTTCCGTGCTTTGCTCAGAGCCATAAACAACTGTGGCAATACTCAGCTTTTTGTTAGAAGGGTAGTAGAAGGTAGGAACATCAGAAATTCACTGTACAGTTTAAGTTGACAAAGCTGTTCCACTCACATAAGACTTTTGCTTTTGATGCTTGAGGTCTTGATGAGCAGGCACTGGTGTAGAGAGCCCATTGAAAAAGATGGGATGGTGCAGGCAGAAGTCAGTTGTCATTCTGGAGGGAGAGCACAGGTCACTGCCATTTCAAAATGCAAGTGGATGTCTGCAGTACGTTAGTCTTCAGAGATCTAAATATTGGATGTTGTATAGCCTTGCATGAGTATTGAAGCCTGTTTTGGCTTAAGCTACATCTGTAGCATTGAATTAGTTATGCAGGGAGGATTAGGTAGAAGAAAAAAATCTTCGAGTCTGGGCCTGAATCAAGAGTCCTTTGCCTGTCCCCTCTCCCATGTCAGGGGTACACAGTGCATTATATAAGATAATAGTTTGCATTTTGATGCAGGGAATTTAACAGATATCAGTTTGCAGATGTTAAAAACTGGATGATGGAACTGAACTGAATCCTAAATTAGTAGATTTTAAAAAAAGATTTAAATTGTCAAGAGGCTTGACTGCAAATAATCCAGATTACTCAGGCAGTAAATAATATATCATCAGATAATGAACATATCACAAACAATTTAGCATCTCAGTTGCAAAAACATCTAGAGCTGATTCCGTTTTCAATCATTCCTCAATGGATGGGCTCGGATCAGGCACTCTGAAATAATTCAGCTGTTACACTAGCTCATGGCCATCAACAAACTCTCAAGCTCCTTTCCTACCCATAATGCACTATGCCTAATGTCCCTTAGATCTCGTTTGCCGCTTTCACATCTAGACGTGGTCACCTTCACTCTTGAGCTTTTTGATAAAGATAAGTGAAATTTTACAAACTTTTTTCTTCTAACAGTTAATTTCAGATAGCTACTTCTATCACAAAAAGGTTTATTCTATTTCTCTACTAGTTGCTCAGTTTTGTTCACCTTTTTACTTCCTTTACACTTTTTAGTGTAGTCTTTACTACCATTGTTATTAGGTCTTTCCTACCCTGTTTCTTTTCTTTATATTTATTTATTTATTTTTTTTAATTTCTCTTCTAGCCTTTTTTCTCCCTGGTTTCTTCCTTTCAGGAGTATTAGTATTTAATCGTTCACTGTCTGGATACTTTAAGTTAGAATTTGAATTTCCTTTTGATATCTGGTATTTTAAGTGGAAAGATGTCTAATGAAGGATTTAAGAAATGTGTAAAATGTGGGCACAAAATGCCTTTTATATATACTCACTCTTTGTGTATACTGTTTAGGGGCTGAACATTTAGACCAGGAATGCAACATTTGCAGTGGGTTCAACCCCAGGGTTTTAACAGAAAGAAGGAATAAATTAGTCTTAAAGGGGCTATTACCATCTCCTTTTTCTCAGGACATATCTGGAGTTCAGTCTCCAAAAACTAATCCAAGGACCCTTCAGAAAGGTCCAGATCTTCCTACTCAACTGCTTCTACTACATTAGAGCCAAGAAAAAAGAAGTCTAAATCAGATCATTTGTTTCTTGAGATCTGACCATCTTCAGATCGATAAAATATGTGGCTAGTCCTACCTCTGATCTGACAGGACCTACCCCGGATCCTAAACCATTGCCATGTACTGTGTATTCTCCCACTGTGGATCCAGCACTGTTGAGGGTGCTCTTCCCTTTTTTGGGGCAGCATTCTTAAGTCTCCTTCGGTGGTGTCCTGTCATTCCTCCAGAAGTCTCTCAGAAGCAGATGTGGAAAGGATAACGAGGAGAATCTTCCCACAGCAGTTTCAGAAGGGAATCCTCACGGTTCATATGCCCTCTGGTCAGGATCACCGTCCATCTACTACTCCATCGGTAATGACTACTTCTCTGATCCAACCTGTGGTGTTAGAGTTCTCAGATCTGAGCATTCTGGGCCCTTCTGGGTTGGATCTGATTAGAACTTTGTTTTCAGATCTGACTCTTACTCGAGTACACTGGCCCTAACTTCTTCAGATCTGGATGGCTTTCAGAGATGAAGCTAACAAGTCAGATCCGAGGAGATGGGTTCGACGTTTTTTTGAGCCATCTCTTCCTCTCAGAGCTTCAGCATTGGAAAGCATGGTTTCGGCTTCTGCTTTGGGTGTTCAGCTCTCAGAGCAGAAGGCAGTGGCAGGCCAGAAACTTGCTTTCTTGGTTCCATTGACTTCCTTCTCTCCTGAGCAGTCTGCTCTCAAGGTTGTGAAGGGGGTTTTCTCTGCTCCGGCAGGTCAGATGTGTCTTTCCCCCTTGGATCCACCCTCGACATCTCAGCTGACTTCACACCATGATCCTCAGCATTCTACTTCATGGGGATAGCCAGCCCAAAGCTTCCAGACCACCCAGCTTTGTATTGTCATCTCTTTTGATACTTCTCTAGACCATCCCACTAAAGAAGTCCCTAGGAAGAGAATGTGCAAGAGGAGGCACTTGGACTATTCCCAGGAGTCCATCACCTAGGATACTGACTTTGATGAGGGAGAAGGGTCTCCTAAATCAGCACCTGATGGCATCTCATTTGGAGACATCCTTGAGATCCTTAAACAGAAGGGTGGGTGGTCTGCCCAAAACCCAACTCCTGGGGAGTCAGTATTTCTGGAAGCTTTCAGGACTTGCCTGTCTACCTCCTGGATCATTTTGCCTGCTGATGACCTTATTGATTTAGTGTCGAAGTGGATGTGGAAGGAACCTGATATGCTTGAGCCGATCGCCAAGACACCAGACAAGATTCTGGCTCCTCCAGTAGAAAGAGAACATTAGAGTAGGGGAGTACCGGTTGATGTGATGGTTGTAGTGGCAGCTACAAAGAAGGTATTTGTGGAACAATTACCCTGTCCATCCCCCTAAAAAGGAATCTAGGGCACTGGACAGATTTGGGAAGAGAGTTTATGCTTCAGCAACATTTGCAGTCTGATCGCTGAACTACTTGGCACACTTCATGAGATGCAAAGGATCTTGATTAAGGAACTTTCAAATTCCCTTTCAGGGGTCAGTACTGCAGAGGATCAAACATTTGTGGCTCCACAGTTGGCTGCTCTTCAATCTATCGCAAATTTGTCCATGAGGCTCATCTTGCATGCTGAAGAAGGCACCTCATGGGCTGCAGATGCAGGTATTTCCATCAGGAGACATGCCTGGATGTGCCCATGTGATTTTGCAGAGGCCTTCAAGTCATCTTTCGTCAATTCTCCCTTTGACAGTTCTTCTTTATTTGGCCCCAAAGTTAGACACACTCTGCAGGTGTGAGAAAGATGGAAAGACCCTATCTGCAGTGGGCATATATTTTTCAACCCCACAATGAACCTTTTCCAGGAATCAAAAGATGTGGTTCAGGAAGTCTCAGGGTCCTTTCCAGGACACACATGGAGGTAGTTCCCCCTGAGGCAGAGGGGGAAGCAATAATGGCAGAAGATGCCCCCATGGCAGAGGAGGCCCGCAAAACCACAGGCCTAGAGATATATTTTCCAACAGACCCTTTCAGTGCGCCTGAAAAGGAGGCCCAGTTGTCTTCCTCTGTAAGCAGTTGGGGTCGCTTACCTCTTCACCACGAAGCCTGCCTAAATAGAAAGGATACCTGGGTGCAGAGAATCATTTCCAGTGGTTATAGTATTGCCTTTTCCCTACCTCCTCCATTACCCAGGAAAATTTTCAGTGTTCCACCAAATCAGAGGGAAGCAGCAGCACTAGAAATCCAAAAGCTGCTAGAAAAGTGTCATCCAAGAGGTCCCTCCAGACCAAATATAATCCGGAACTTACTCAAGATTCTTTAGTGCCAAAGAAGACAGGTGACTGGAGGCCAATTTTAGATCAGTGTGTTGAACAAATTGGTTTGACAGACAGATTTCTGGATTGTTATGGTTCAGTCCATTCTGCCCTTTCAGAGCAAGGACAACTGGATGTGCTTGATAGACCTTCAGGATGCCTACTATCACATAAAAATGAACAGATGATCCAGAAGGTACTTATGCTTCTGGCTGGGAGCCAGTCATTTCCAGTTCTGAACACTGCCCTTTGGCCTTACCACAACCTCCAGGGTGTTCACCAAGTGTATGGCAGTACTAGCAGCTCACTTGAGACCTCAGGGATTCTGGGTATTCCCATACTTAGACGACTAGCTCATTACTGCTCCAACCAGATATCAACTGGTACAAGCACTAGACCAAGTGTTGCAAACTTGTTCAAATCTTGGAGCAGCCATCAGTTACAACAAGACACAGTTACAACCGACTCAGAAATTGGAATTCATGGGATAATTTTCAACACAGTATCTATGGTAGCTTCTCTTCCCCTTTTGAAAGTGCAAACAATAAGAAATCAGGTCAAGAAAATAATTTGCAGCACCAGAATTTCAGCCCGCTTAATCCTGCAAGCCCTGGGATCAGTGTCACCAGTAATAATTTTAGTTCCTTTAGCAAGATATCATATGTGAATTCTGCAATGGATGCTGCAAACACAATGGTCAATTCTCTCTCCACCCATGCTGACAAAGATAAGAATAAATCAGGTATGCAAAAGGTATCTTTCCTGGTGGATGCAGTCACAACTTTTGCAAGGTCATTTTTTCCGTTCTCCATCAGCCCAAGGCCATAGTGACCACAGATGCTTCCCAGATTGGGTGGGGAGGCATTTTCTATGGAAGACAGTCAAAGGCACTTGGTCCCATGAAGAGGCCAACTTGCATATCAGTGTTCTGGAAATGAGAACGGTGGTTTTGGCTTTGCAAGCATTCCAAAGCTCTCTCTCTGTCAGAACATTTGCAGTCCAAATGAACATGTCGGTAGCTTTGTACCTCAAAAAACAAGGTGGAACCAGATCTTAACTCCTAAGCCCTGAGGGTGCGACAGTGGTTGATTTCTTCCAATAATCAGTGGGGCCAGCCTTACTGCAGTCTTTTTGCATCTCCCCTAAACAAGTGTAGCAGCTTCTTTGCCCTAATCTCCCCACCAGAGGAATCCTTGAGGGATGCCCTATTCCACAATTAGCCCCCCGGTCTTCTGTATGCTTAACTCCTGATTCCTTTGATTCCCAGGCTCCTTCTGAAAGCTGCCAGGTTGAAGAGCAACGTTATCCTCATTGCACCTTACCGGCCTCAACAGATTTGACTCCCCTTCCTTTGGCCTTATCTTCTGTACCAACCTGGGATTCTGGATCCAACTCCAGACCTTCTGTCTCACCTGACAGGCATGGTTTACCTGGACATCTCAAATCTCAAACTGGCTACATGGGTTCTCCAATTCTATTAATAGCCAGGCAACCAATGCTCTCTTCACTTGTCCATTCTATATTGTTATCTTCCCATAAAGCCTCTACAAGAAAACTCTACAGAAGTAAATGGAGAAGATTTGTTTATTGGGCAGAGCAAAATCAGGTAGACACCTTCTCAGCCCCAATTTATTCTCTTCTTCAAGTTTTAGTGAATTTATTTGTGGGTGGTAGTTCATTGACTATTAAAGTGAAATTCGCAGCCATCTCTAACTTTCATTTGGGGTTTCAGAATTCCTCCCTAGCTCCCTCTAAACTGTGGAAAGCCCTTTTGAAAGGTACCTTACTATTTAGATCTCCTTATAAAGATCCTGTACTTCCAAGGGATTTAAGTTTGTTACTGCAAGCGTTAACACATTCCCCCTTTGAACCTGCAGCTAAATAGGATTTCAAATTTTTGACCTGGAAAACTGTCTTTTTTGTTGCAATTACATCTGCTAGAAGAATTTCAGAACTTCAAGCATTATCTTCTAAGCCCCCATACTTGATTTTCCACAAGTTAGGGTCACCTTATATACCAGTGCTTCCTTACTACCTAAGGTGATGCCAGAATCTAACATTAACCAAGCCATTAACCTGGCAGTATTCTTGCCAAACTTTTCAAATAAAGGAAAATATATGCGTCACTTATTCGATGTTCATAGGCAATTATGTTTCTACCTGCACAGAACAAAAGAAATTAGAAAGACAGACCTGCTGTTTGTTTCCTTTGAACATAACAAGTCAGGCAAATCAGTTACAAAGTTAACTGTAGCCAGATGGCTGGCGAATTGTATATTATTTTTCTACAGCAAACTGAATCTCTCCTTACCAAAACCATTAAAGGTTCATTCAGCCAGATCTATGACTACTTTCACTGTATTCCAGTGTAGAGCTTCCATGGACAGTGTATGTCAGCTGCAGCTTGGTCCAATCCTCATACCTTTATCACTCATTACAAACTGGATCTGGTCTTGAGGGGAAGAGAGGCCTTCAGCTCAACCGTACTCAGGAATATCCTTTCTTAAAGTCCACCCAAGGATTTAGGTAGCTGTGGACTGAGTCGCATACATTGTGGAATGAATGGATATTGACAACATCAGATAAAGAAGTTATGTACTTACCATAACATTCCATCTGTGTTGTCCATTTTCTTTCTTCCTTAACTCCCTACTGTCCATTCCCCTCCATTTTTCACAAATGTCTTCTTTTGGAGTGAGACTTTTTGGGACACCATATGTCCTTTGTGTTGAACTCCAGTTATGGTAATTCTTTTTTTTCTCTCTCAAGCTGTAAATAGGATCTGAGGGACATAAGGCATAGTGCATTATGGGTATGAGAAGAGCTTGGGAGTTTGTTGGTGGCCATGAGCTAGTGTGACAGCTGAGTCAGATCCGAGCCCATCTGTTGAGGAAGAATGAAAATGGCCAACACAGATGATGAAAATGGCCAACACAGATGGAATGTTATGGTCAGTACATAAATTCATTTTTTAATACTCTGTGGTAGAAAAATAGATCTGTTCATTTATACAGCAAACTTATGATGTCCTTCCATATCACTGTTGCAGTATTCATAACTTAAGCGATCTCCTGCCTAGGACAATCCAGAGTCGGAGCAGTATACGAAAGCCTTTAGTGCTTATAGGTGTCATGCATCTCACATACACTCCTTTTGTGTAGGACATAAAGGTGACGTCCTGCCAAGAAAATGACCAAAAAACGTAAGTCTGATGTGACTACTGTCCAGCCACATCCGAGATATATTTCTAGATGCTAATGAAAGTCCAGAGGAATGTGGTGGTTGTCTCGGATGCCTGTGCCATGATCCCATCGTAAGCCAGTTTGGATCTGACTTCTCACACCTCCTCATAGACTTTACAAATGTCTGCTCCTGACATTGAGGGAGAACCAAGGCTGATTACATCTGAGGGAACGAGGGAGATTCCGCAAATTTTAGTTTGGGAGGAGATCCCTACCATGCTTATTGAATGTTGCTAGGGGTCTGTCCCACTGAGTGTGTTTCATGCTGATGTCCCACAAAAAAGAAACAGAAAACCAAGCATATTTTCCGTGGAGTTAAGGATCCCCAACATGAATGGCAGGATTTTACTCAGGGGTTATTTAATATTTTAATGGCTTTAAAGCCTCCTTAAGGGATACCTGTGCCTGCTCCTCCCTAGTTTTCCACTCCTGTTAAAAGACCCAGGGAGCTAGACTCTTCAAATGAGGATCTGGATTCTGAGGAAGAGTCTCTGGCTTACTCTTCTCAAATTCCTTCCCCATAGGACTATGATCCAGATGAAGAGGATGCTATTAGTCCAAATTCCTCTTTGGAGGAACTCTCCTTTGCGGATACTATTGTCTGCATGATGGAGTTCTTTGAGTGGGATTGTTCTGACATCTCTGACATTCAGAAACAGTATTATGAGCTCCTCCAGATGGAGTCTGCTTAAGCCTTCAGCTGTTCCCCTTGTCCTGACTGCCCTCCTGGATACGTTTTCAGCAGCTTTTGTGGCTCCTGATTCTCAGCCCTCCACACCCAAGAAACCTAATAGATTTTACAAGGTTTCTGACAAATGTAAATTTCTGTATAAATGCCCTTATGCCAACCCTTCAGTAGTGTCTGCCTCTTTTGACAACCCCTCCAAGTTGTTGCCCTCTACCAAGTTGCTCCCTTCAGATAAGGATAGTAGGGCTATGGAGCAGCTGGGCAAAAAGGTTTACACTGTTGCCACTTTATCCTTTTTGGGCCATCAGCTAGCAGACTCATATGACCAGGTATGTTCTGCACTCATTTCTCAGGTTTCCAGAGTGGTTTCTGACCTTTCTGAATGTGAGGGGAAGGCTTTTGCTCTTTCTCTGTTGGGCTGTACCTCTCAAGTTGTTCACCATGCTATCAAATGCAGGTGATGCCTCCTCCAGGTCTGCTGCCTTTGTTTCTGTTTTGAGGCATTACTCCTAGATTTGTCTGCTGGCTTTACCTAATGACAGTAAGGCAAAACTATTGGTTGCTCCTTTGGATAGTAAAAATCTTTTTTGTACTGCAGCTGCTGAACTTCTCGAGTCTGTCCAGGATAAAGGTAAAGCCTTGCTGTTTTTGAAACATATTTTTGTTTCTCCTGTTTCTAAATTTCAGAGGAATTATCCCTCCAAATATGCTTTTGTTCTTAGGCAGTCACACCCGCCTCCAAAGGGGAAAAAAAGGGTTCTAGACATTTGCCTCCTCCTAAGTTTACTCAAACCCCTACCTCTCAGAAACCTGCTTTTCAGGATAAGCCAGGTTCCATTTGATTATTTGTTTCCTCTTTCCCTCGGCCAGGTTTCCTTAACCCTTTCTCTTTCAAAGTTGGTAAAGATCACAACAGACTCTTTGGTTCTGTCCATTATTCACCAGGGATATGTCATGATTTGGAAGTCTCTTCCTCCCTTTTTTGGACATCCCTCAACCTCCCTGGAAACAACTTATTTTCCCAGAGGTGGTCATTCTCTTTTGGTCCAAGGCACCATTTGATTTGTGCCTTCTACCCAGGTATGGAGGTGTCTTTATTCTGGGATGTTCTTTGTTACCAGAAAGGAGGACACTTGGAGATCAATTCTGGATCTTTCTCGGCTCAACACCTTTTTCAAGATTCCTTCCTTTTGAATGTTGTCTCTTCAGACTCTATTTGCGTTTCTACTCCCAAGCCTTTCTGGTCCCTCTGTATCTCAAAAGATGCCTACCTTCTTATTTCCATCCATCCACTTTTCAGGAAATTTTTATGTTTCTCTGTTTCTTCCTTGCGTTTTATTTATTTAGCATTTGTTTACTGGGAAAGTCCAACTTGGAACAAAGTCAATTTTGAGCAGAGGCCCGGAGAGAAACATTCCCAGAGAAATGCATTTTTTTGCTTTGTCTTTTGGTCTCCCTACTGCCCCAAGGGTATTCCTCAAATGCCTGGCTCCTGTCATTGCCTTTTGTACCTTTCCCTCGCTAGATGTTTTACTCATTCAAGCTTCTTGCCCTGACGTTCTGCTTTAGGATCTCCAGTTTACCGGTACAGAGTCTGGAGTTCACCATAAACTTCCAGAAATCAGCCCTGATGCTTTCTCAGGATCATATTTTCCTCTGTTGCAGGCTGCAGACCATCCCAATGCTGACATCTCTGCCTATTTCCAAGGCACATCTCTTATTGCCTTTTTTCCGATCACTTCTTGCAGTTACAACCAGGGAATTTCTCAGGGTACTAGAGTACATAGTTACACCATTTCCGTGCTCCATCTGGCCAGGCTGCATATGAGAAAGCTTCAGTGGTACCTCGAGCCAGTGTGGATCCAACATTGCCACCCCCTTGACATCCAGGTACCATTCTTTCCCTGTCTCAAGCTTGAGCTTAATTGGTGGATTCATCAACTTTCTGATAGCCTGGAGCTTCCTCTCCAGGCCTGATTTGGAAGAGCTCTTTACAACGCCTCAGAAGGGGATAAGGGGCCTTCTATGGCTTTCTCAAGGTTCAGGGTCTCAGACCTCTTAATCACAGGGTGGACCACTTAAATATAAGGAAAATGAAAGCTCTGCTTCTAGCTCTTCAGGCTTTCCATTCCCTCTTTCATCCCAGGACCATTAAAAGTTTCACAGACAATATGTCAACAAGCAAGGAGACACCGAGGTCCTATTTTCTTTGTAAACTAGCTTTTCAGGTCTGGGATAGGGTAGGGTGGGGTCCAGATCTTACCTACAATGCACATTAGTTGCGGAAGCCTGAGATATAGCTACACAACACCGTTTTAATCTACAGTCATCTTACATTCCATCAGAGCAAAATATTGTGGCAGACAAGCTGAGCAGGATTAGGACATACCCTTACAAATAGAAATTGAATCAGGGGTCCTTGCTGGATTTGATCTGACTGTGGGGGACACCTCAGAGAGATTATTCATAGGTTCATAGGTAGGTAGTAGGCCATCTGCCCAAGGGCATTTATAAGCCTAGCCAGAGTGTGTCGGCTTTCGCCACCCCATTGATTAATTAACTGATCAACTGTCAAGCAGAGCCAGTGAAGTGATCCCAGAGGTATATTTTCTGTTACCCATCCACTCGTCAAGGTTTCTCTTGGAGTGTTAGTGAAGCGCTCTGCCTGATGTAATTTGGAATTTTGTTCCAAAGCATGAGGAGTCTGTGACAGGAATCTATCCCTCTAGCATGTTCTATTTATTGTTGTGGGGAGGTTCAGCTCACTAGAGCGCGTGGTTTGTAGTGACTTGGATTTCTTTAGGTGGAGCATGTCCATCAGTTCTGAGTTGGACATGGCTTTGTAAGTCAGGCAGAGATCACCTCTGAGTAAGTGATATGCCACTGAGCACAGCCAGAGATTTTCAGTCAGGCTGCATAGGACATATGTTTGAGGCCAGTAAATGAGGTACTTTTGTGGTCTTTCCAGCTGTTGGAAGTGTGTTGTGAGGTACATCCCAAATGCGGCTTTGTACTTTATGATGGGTCTAATGAGTGATGAGTAGAGGGGCAGTATAACCTCTTTATTTCTAGATGCAAACACTTTAGTAATTAGATGGGCCACATAGAAGGATTTCCTAACTACTTTGGCAATATGATTGTCAAAGGAGAGATTACTATCTACCTGGGTCCCCAGATCTCTTATTACCTCTTCTGTGTTAAGGGGGCTGCCACCTATGTGGTAATTGGTGGGTGTTTTGTTTTTCCCAAACGGGATGACTATGCATTTTTTGGCATTTAGCTTGAGGCCATGACTTTGACACCAGGTGTCCGTCTCAGTAAGGCCCTTTTGGAGGATGTCCGTGTCAGCCAGAGAGTCAATTATGGCTCCCAGTTTGTAGTCATTGGTGAACTTGGTTAGCCATAGCCTTCCTGTGTTTGCCTGTACTTCTGAGAAGTATATGCCGAAGTGTAGGGGTCCCAGGACCGAGCCTTGCAGGACACCACTTGTAACTGGTTTAGAGTCGGACCTGGAGCCCGCTATTCTTACCGTGTGAGTTCTGTCTGTAAGCCTGTTGGCAACCCATCTCGTGATGTAGGGGTTTATGTTCAGGCTGGTGAGTTTTTCTGTAATACCTGAGTGGGGAATGGTGTTGAAAGCCTTGGCGAGGTCAAGGTAGGCTGTGTGAACCACCTTTTCCTCGTCTATGGCCTTGGTGACTGTCTTGAAGTCAACCAGGTTTAGTAGGCATGATCTGTCGTTAACAAAGCCTAACTGGGTCGGGTCAAGTGTTTGGAGGTTCCCAGTGTCTTTGTTAATGAGTTCCATGATGATGTGCTCCATAGCCTTGCAGACCAGGCTAGTCAGGCTTTTGGGAGTGATAGTTACCAGTGTCAGTTGTGGCCCCTCCTTTGTGGAGAGGAATAACTATTGCTGTGCACCATTCTATGGGCATGTAGCCTGTGGAGAGGCTGAGGTTGAACAGTGTGTTTAGGGGGGTTAGTTTGTTCTGTAGTTCGTGCAAGACGCAGCCTGGGACACCATCTGGTCCCATTGACGCTGTGTTTTTACCTGTGCGTCTGTGATTTTTGGGACACTACACTTCTCCGGTATTGCTGTGGGCCCTTTTGGAGGTGAGAGGGGGTGAAGTTTGCACTGAATCTGTCTGCCAGGATGTTGGCAATATCAGTAGGTTCAGTATAATTTGTGCTATTTTGCAGTAGTTCAGTGCATATCTGCGAGTTGCCACTTAGATTCTTAACATAGCTAAAGAAGGCTTTGTGGTTATTTTTTTGAATACTTGGCTGTTTTTCTTTCGAAGTTAGCCTTGGATGATTTCATGAGGGACCTTAGTTTCTTACTGATACTGATCAGGGATGTCTTTCTTTCTTGGGATTTGCTTTGTTTTTTAACTAGTTTCCTCTTTCTATTGTATAGCATGTTTATTGCAGGGGTCCACCAAACTGGTTTCCTTCTCTTAGAGGAGTGAGTCTTGGTTTTGCTAGAGATGGCATGATCCATGCATCCTTGTAGGTGCTCATAAAGTGCATTTGTAAAGGTTTCTGCATCTTGGGCAGCGTTATCCTTTAGCGTGGGGGGCTGTGAAACTTACCACCTCTGTCTTAAGTAAGGTGAAGTTTGCTTTAGAAATGTTTTTTTACTGTGGTTTCTTTAGTTGGTGGTAGTGGTAGGGTGTGGACATCCAGAGTGATTAGTTTATGGTCTGATCTCGCCCATGTTGGTGATGACCAGGTCCAATATGTTTTCACCTCTGGTAGGGGAGTTTACCAGCTGATCCAGGGTGTTTGAGTTGATGAATTCCAGGAAGCGCTGGGCCTGGGAATTTGTACTTTAGTAGTTTTCCCAGTGAATGGTAGGGTAATTGTAATCACCCAATATCAGGGTGTTCAGTAGGACCTTCATGTTTTCCAGTGTCTCCAGAAAGGTGGAGTGGTGGTCCTGGGTCATGGAGGGTGATCTGTAGCAGGCCACAATTTGCATTGCAGATTTGTTCAATGTTAGTTGCACATGGATGTTCTCAGAGGTATCATGCTGCGCCACTAACCTGGAGATGTAGGTATCCTTAATGAATATGGATACACCCCCTCCTTTAGTGTTTCGGTCCGTGTTCTGTGGCCAAAATGTTTGGTATGAGTTTTAGCCCGGTAGTGCTGGGGTGCTCTCTGGAGCCTTGGACCAGGTTTCAGTTATTGCACAGATGTCAACGTTCTCCATACTGAGGAGTGCTTTGAACCTGTGCATTTTGAGATTTAAACCGCTGGCGTTGAGTAGCATAATCCTCAGTTTTTTGTTAGTTGTGCTGTTTACAAAGGTGGGTTTGACTTTTGAGCCTTGCCTAAAAAAGGCACTATGGGGGCAGCAAGAGCCTTGGCCAGTATTCAAAAGCCTAGGGGTGACAGGTGCAAGCCGTCTCTTGCGAAGCAACGCGGCTTGTCGAGTATGTCGTCCCAAGCTGACAGACACTGGATCCCCTTTGAATGACACCAGAGGCTTAGCCAATTGTTGAAATTGATCATTTTTTCTTTATACTGAAGTATCATTCTTGGTGAGGGCAGGATGCTACTCAGGGTCAGGGTCATACCAGCCTGGGCTACATGATCAGAGAGCTCTTCCATGTCTCTTTTCATGTAGTCCAGGGAGGTACGTCTCAGGTCATTCACACCAACATGAACAATGACAGAGTCATATTTGTACTTGTTCTGGAGTGACCTGAGTGCTTGTGTTATGTGGCGGATTCTGGCTCCCGACAGGCAGCTAACAGTAGCCTTCTGCTTGTCCAGCCTAGTGAGTGTGGCGTCAGTGTGCCTGACTATAGAGTCACCTATTACTAGTGTGTTACATATGTTATTGCACCTTAAGGGCTGTGATTGTGCGGCACACTGATTTTGTGTTTTATGTGTTGTCTCGTTTGTGACGGGAAATGCAGATTGTTTGGGTGTCTGCTTGGAGGTCTCTGATGCTTTTGCAGGTTTTTATTTAGAGCCTCCGAGTATGATTTTGTGTATTTATGTGTATTTTTGCCAGTGCTGTTTTAGTAGGTCTTTGTGTGGCTGGAGTTGTGGTGCAAGTGTTAACTTTCTCCTCTTGACTTGTCTGTTCCAGTCTTGGGTGGAGACAGCCTAGCTTCCACTTTGTCTGTATAATTGCATCTCTCCCATATGTTAGTGTTTTGTGGTAGGAGGAGAGGGTGGTCTGTGTACATGAGGCAGTTGTAACATTGCCTCAGGATACCCAGATTCACCAGCTGGACTGGAGCTTCATCTTCATTCACAACAAACAACTGCCACCATTTTGCTTCAGGTCTTCTTGCAAGCAGGCCCAGAAAACAGGTGCATTCTCATTGCCTTGGATGGGAATGTTGTTGTATGTCTTTACACCTTTTCCTCTAATATGCAGGGTCATTCTGAAGATTAAGATGGAGACTCTAAAGATCATTGTGGTGACTCCTTTCTGGCCCATGCAACAGTGGTCCTCCTTTCCTTCGGTAATGGACTCAGACAATTTCCATAAACTTCCTTACATAGTATATGCACTCACACAAGAAAAGGTTTGTTTGATACACCCCAACTTTAAGCAACTCAAACTAACTGCCTGGATGATGGTGTTAATACCTTCTAGGCTCCTGTTTTCTGAAGCTGTGTAGCAGGTATTAAAAGAGACAAAAAAAAACTGCCATTGGAAATGGAAAAGATTTTCAAGCTGGTGTCATGCAAGGAACCAGGCCTCTTTTTTAGGCTAGCATTTCTCTGATTCTGCAATATCTGTGAGAGGTATCATCTAGCCTTTCTTACTGATCGAGCTAGATTAATTTATCAGCCTTTTTAGCAAGTCTGCCCATGGATCCCCTCTTTCAATGCATCCCTATATCAAGATGTTTTTGAGAGGGGTTTTGCATACCCATCCAATGTGTCTCTTCCTTGGGATCTTAATTTTGTTCTGGAAAAATTAATTATTTCTCCATTTGAACCAGCTCTTCAGGCTGATCTGAGATTCTTAACATGGAAAACAATAATCTGATTATGTCAATTTTCATTCTGTCCTCAACTGTTGGGTTTGGATCTGGTCCTTGGATCTGACATGGCCATTACTAAAGCTTGCTGTAACCAAAAGCTCTCAAGCTTCTTAAACCTAATGCACCAACCCTAACATACCCCAGATCACATTTGCCGCTTTTTGCAAAAGGACTTGGTCAGCCATTGCTCTTGAGCTTCAGCAGTTTTTTTTTTACAGATAAGCTAGGTTTTCTGTTCATGTATTATATAGTGTGTGTGTGTGTGTGTGTATATATATATATATATATATATATATATATATATATATATATATATATACACACACACATATAAATTTATACATTTATAATTTCTGCTTTTTTTTCTAAATATTTTCTTGTTACTGTTTTTTCCCTTACCTTTGTACTCATTGTACTTATTTAACTACCATCATTGGTATCTATGCTGTACACAATACCACCATTGTTGGTAATACCTTTCCCTTTCCTTCTTTCTATATTAAAACAAAAAAAAAAACTCTCCTTGCTGCTTTAATTTTTTTATTGTAGAAAGGCTGAGAAGGGCCCTTTCGGCTTTAAGAAGTGTTCGAAGTGTGGGCACAATTTGCCTGATTCAGACACCCACAGTTTGTGTTTATTATTTAGTTCTAAAGCACCTGCAGAAAGACTGTTCAATCTACCACAACTTTAATCCTCACACTTTAATGGACAGGAAGACTAAATTAATATTGAAAGGCTTGTTACCTTCTTTCGGAGAAGCAGTTTAAGGGGCTCAGTCCCCCAAACTTAAGTCTAAGGAGTTGAAATCTCCTGTTGCTTCTACTTCCTCATTTCCATCCTTGGAGTTGTCTAGGAAGGACTGAGTCGGATTCGAGGAGAGACTTATGGATCCGACGTCCTCGGACCCAACCAAAAAATATTCAGAGCCAACAATTTCAGATTCTGTTGTTATGCCTAGGATCCATTATTCTCCCTCTGTGGATCCAGTTCCTTCCAGGATCCCATCTCCCTTTATGTAAAAAGTGCCATGCTAAGTCACCTTCACTGGCATTGTCTCGATCCTCCAGAAGTTTCACTGAAGATGATGTGGATAGGATGATGAGGAAGTTTCTCTCTCTCTCTCTCTCTCTCTCTCTCTCTGTGCAGATCCAGATGGGTGTTTTACCGGCTCCTAACACTTTGGGTTGGGAGGCCCTTCCTTTGACCACACCACCACTTCAGACTCCTCCTCTAATCTCTTTGGTTGCTTCAAAGTCCCCTGTATGTGAGTCTTTTGGGTCCATCTGGCTTGGATCCAAAGATGATCCTATCTTCAGATCCAAAGTTAACTATGAGTGCCATGGCTCTGACATGTTCAGATCTGCAGGACTGTCGAAGCTGAAGCTTCCTTGCCAGATCCACGGCATTGGCATCGACTCCAAAGGTCTCAGAGCTGTCTCTGTGCCTTGGTGCTTCGGCATGGGACTGCTTAGCTCCAACTTCCTCCTCGGGGAGCTTGCTTTTGGAGCGGGAGGAGACTACATTCCAGAAGCTTGCCTTCTTGGTGCCAAGGTCTTATCTTTCCCCAAGATGGTCTGCTTCAAGGTTATGAAGAGGGTGTTTTCTGCTCCAACAGAATTGACAGTCCCAGCCCCCTCAGAATTTCACACCAGCACCCAGATGTTCCTGTGCTTGGATCCTCCTCATTCTACTCCACAGGGACAGCCAGCTTGAAACCTCTAGTCTACCCAGCAAGGTATTATAATCTCTTCTGATACTTCCTCGGAACACCCCACCAAGGAAATCCCTAAGAAGAGAAAGAGCAAGAGGAGGCACTTGGACTCTCCACAAGAGTCATTCATGGGGGATACCAACTTTGATGAGGGTGAAGGGTCCCCACAATCACCTCCAGAAGATGTCTCATTTGGAGACATCCTTGAGGTCCTAAAACAGGGAGGTGGTTGGACTCCCAGTAACCTTCACCTGAGGAGTCTCTTTTTCTGGCTGCCTTTGGAGCTGGCCCGTCTATCTCCTGGGTTACTCCATCCACCAACAAGCTCATTGATTTGGTCTCTCTGTGGGCATGGAAGGAACCTGATGCAGTGGAACCAATTCCCAAAAGGCCAGATGGGATTCTAGCTCCACTTGCGGGAAAGAATTGTGGGCTAAAGAGCTGCCCGTGGATGCTATGTTCATGGTGACGACCACCAAGAAGGAACTTGCCAAGCAAAGTTCCTCTTTTCATCCCCCTAACAGGGAGTCTAAGGCAATGGACAGATTTGGGAAGTGTGTCTACGTTTCAGTGACTTTTGCCCTTAGATCACTGAACTATTTCACATTTTACTAGATTGCAAAGGGATTTGATAAAATAACTTTCAACTTCACTTTCAGGGACCCTTTCTGCTGAGGCCCAGTCATTTGTGGCTTCTCAGATGGCTACCCTCCAATCTATCTTGAATTCATCCATGAGGCCCATTTCACGTACCGCCAAAGGCACCTCAAGAGCAGCAGGTTCTGGCATATCTATTAGGAGGCATGCCTGGATGCGCTTGTGTGATTTTCTGGAGCCCTTCAAGTCTTTATTCTTCAGTTCTTCTTTTGATGGCATTTCTTTGTTTGGTTTCAGAGTGAAGGACACATTATCTAGGTGTGAGAAGGATGGAAAGACCCTCTCTGCAGTTGCCATATTTTTTTTGACCACTTAAAGATCCTTTTCTAGGAATCAACGAGGTGGTTAGAAGATGTGGTTCAAGAAACTTGGAGAACGCTCCCCTAGGGGCAGAGGGAGGAGCTGTAATGGTCAACACTGCCCCCACAGCAGAGGAGTCCCAGAAAACCAAGGGTCCAGTGATTCTTTCTCTGACAGACCCAACCAGTATTCCTGAAAGGAGGCCCGGTTGTCCACCTCAGGTGGCAATCAGGGGTTGTCTATCCTTGCACCAGAGAGCCTGGCTAGACATAAAAGATACTTGAGTGCAGAGGATTATTTCCAGAGGCTAGATAATACCCTTTTCCTTTCCACCCCCAACTCTACAAAAAATTTACCGGCATTCCATCCTGTCAGAGGAATGAAGCAGCAGTACAAATACAAAAGCTACTAGAAAAAAAAAGTCATCCAAGAGGTCTCATCAGACCAGATAGAATCTAGAACTTACTCAAGATTCTTTTTATTACCTAAGAAAACAAGGGACTGGAGACCAATTTTGGATCTCAGCAACTTGAACAAGTCAGTTGGACACGCACAATTTTGGATGGTCACAGTTCAGTCCAGTCTCCTTTTTCTGGGCAAGGAGGACTGGATGTGCTCAATAGATTTTCAGGATGTGTACTATCACATAAAGATGAACAGACACTCCAGAAGGTATTTACGGTTCTGGTTGGGAGCCAGTCATTACCATTTTAGAGCTCTGCCCTTTGGCCTCACCACTGCCCCCCAGGGTGTTTACCCGTTTACCAAATGTATGGCAGTAGTGGCAGCTCACTTGAGACTGCATTTCCATGTCTATAAGACTGGCTCATTACCACCTTGACCAGGAATCTGTTAATAAGGGAAGAAATTAAGTATTCCAGATTTGTTCTCTTCTGGGGAAAACCATAAATGTTGATAAGTTTCACTTACAACCAACTCAAAACTTGGAATTCTTAGGAGCAGTTTTCGAAACAGTCAGTGATAGCTTCCTTTGCTCTCATAAGAGTACATACTATCAGATTGCAAGTCAGGAAAATAATTCTCAGTACCAAGATTTCAGCCCAGTTGGTCCTTCAAGGTCAAGGGTCAGTGTCAGAGGCAATAACCCTAGTTCCTCTAACCAGATGTTATATGAGAATTCTTCAATGGATGTTATAAACATAGTGATCTACTCTCTATCACTGCATGTCAGTGCTAATAATGATCACTCAGGCATGCAAGAGGGATCTCAGGTGATGAATTCAATCAGATCAGGTTCTACAAGGCCATCCACTTCTTCTCTCCCAGCCCAAGGCCATAGTGACCATGGATGTTTCCCAGTTGAGGGGGGGGGGGGACTTTCTGGAAAAAACAGTCCAAGGCACTTTGTCCCCCAAAGAGGCCAACTTGGATCTCAGTGTCCTACAGATGAGAGAAAGAAAGAGAGTGGTCGCTGGCCTTCCAGGATGTCCTTCAGGGATGGTCACGATTCAAATGGACAGTATGTCAGTAGTTTGGTACATCAGCAAACAAGGGGGGAAGAGATCATATCCCTTGTGCAGGAAGCACTCAGAGTGTGGCAATGGGCAAACTCATCCAACCACTTTCTAATAATGCACATTCTGGGGAAGTCCAGTGTGTTTGCAGACAACTTGAGCAAGTCCATTCGTCTATCTCAAGTGGTTTCTCAGCTTGAAAGTGACAGAAATTATTTTCAGTTCTAGCCTTTCTGTGATCTTTTTGCTTTTCCCCTAAACATCAAATCAGCAGCTACTTTAACCTAATCCCCCCTCAGGGGGAATCACTGTGAGATGCTTACCTCATGATTGCCCCCCCCCAGTCTGCTTTTTCCATTAATTCCAAAATTTCTGCAGAAAACTGACAGGTTGAAGAGCAAAGTCACCCTCATTGCACCTTATTGGCCTCAACAGGTTTGGTTCCCCTTCCTGTGGCCTCATCTGCTTTACCAGCCTTGGATTCTGGATCCTATTTCAGACCTCCTGTCTCAACCGACAGGCATGATTCACCCAGATGTCTCCAACTTAAAGCTTACAACATGGTTTCTCCAATTCTGGTAATAGCCAGACAACCTATGCTGTCTTTACCTGTCCTCCATATCCTTTTATCTTCCCATAAACCCACAACACGAAAACTATTCTAGTAAGTGGAAACTATTATTTACTGTGCACAACAGAATCATTTTGATCCTTTCTCAGCTCTGATACAGAATACATGAAGTTTTAGGTTTACATTTCAAAAAAGGGGCAAGGGGTATTAAGGTTCAGTTAGCAATATCTCATTTTGTCCTTCTATTAAGTGTTGCAGTATTCTTTACACATGGGAAGTCCTCCAGCCAATTATCTGATGTCTGGCCAGTATACAACACCTTTTAGCTACTGCAAGTATGTGGGATGTCACACCTATGCTCTGGCAGTGTCAGCCATAAAAGGACGTCCACACGTACAATCCTCTGAACTTTTCTACTGCCATTTGGAACGCTTGACTTGTATGTTGGTCTGCTGCTTGATTCAGTTTGTTTCTGCCATCTCTCAGATAAGTGCCCCGTTGGGGATTTGTTTCTTTGTTACTGTCTCTTATAATTAGGTCATGTCATCCAGGAAGGGAAAGTGTAGGTGTGGAAGGCAGATTCCATGTAAAGATTGCCACGACCTTTGTCTTTTTTGCTTAGGCCCCAGTCATAACCACTGTTCCTGTACTATTTGCCAGGCCTTTGTTCCTAAAACATTGCATAGCTGACTTTCAGCTTTAAATCTCTACTTAGAGAATCAGTGTCTTAAATGTCTTGCTAAAGAGATTATGGGGGGGTTCCAGGGGTTCTTTGACTGAGACGACTTTGAAGAGGAAGGTTAGCAAACCTAGACCTGAGTCCTCTTTGGCTGCGCCTTTTACTAAGGACATATTCCTTGAGGTCAGTGAAGATCTGTGTTACGTTTGGTGGTCTGGTTTCTCGGTGGGTACCTCATTGGAAGTTGCTAGGGAATCCAACGTAGGCATGTCTGCAGAGGCAGTGCCCATGTCTGGTATGGGCAGACAAGGGGAACTGTGGCTCCTTGTGCTTGAGGGTCCTGGGGATGTTCATTCCACTCCTGCTAGGGATCAGCTGCACACCACTCCGGATGTTAGGCCTACATCCAGTTCCTCCATTTCACCTCATAAAGAAATGCATGTAAAAAAGAAGCAAAAGACTAAGCACTCTCAGGTCCCTTCCACTCATTCTGATTGGGATGCTTTTTCTCAGAGTTTAATTAAGGCTCTGATGGCTTTGAAGCCTTCCTCTGCTATTCCTATTCCTTCTTTTACATGCTGTCCTGTTAAAAGGGTTGGAGAAAAGGTTCTTTCTGCTGATAGTGATGACTGCTCCTCTGATGAAGATTCCTTAGCATACTCCTCACAAATTACATCTCCTCTATTATATGCTTCTCCAGAGGTGGAATCTAATGGGGTGATTGCCCAGTGGAAGAGATTTCTCTTGGTGAAACAATTAACAAAATGTGGTAATTTTTTCAAATGGGACTGTTCCCAAATTTTGGAAGACCAAAAAAGGTATTATGATCTTCTGCAAATGGAAGCCCCTTCTCTTTCTGTAATGCCTCCAGTCCTGCCATCTTTCCTGGATGCTTTTGCTGCTGCTTCTTTTTCTAAGACACCTGATTCTCAGGCTCCTGCCCCAAAAAGGCCAGACAGATTTTACAAGGTCCCTGATGATTGTAAGTTCCTCTAGAAGTGTCCCTCAGCTGGTCCTGCTGTTGTTTCCATAGCTTCTGATATGTCTTCCCAGTTGTCTCCTTCTACTAAACTACTTCCATTTGATAAGGAGAGCAAGATTCTGGAGATACTTGGTAAAAAGGTTTACGTGTCCTCCACTTTAGCGATTTAGAGCAATAAATTACCAAACTCATGTGTAGGTATCCCTTGACTCTACTTCCCCAGGCTTCACAAGCCCTTGCTCAGTTACCTGACTCTTGGATTAAAACTCAGGTTTTGTCTCTCTTGACAACTTCTTCACAAATAGCTAGACATTCCATTAAGTGCAGTTATGATACTGCTGAGGCATTATCCAGAGCTGTTGCATCTGGTTCTGTACTTAGCAGACTATCTTGGTTGAGGCTTCAACCATTGCCAGACATTAAAGCAAAACTGCTAGATGCTCCTTTGGACAAGTCAGGTCTTTTTGGTTCTGCAGCTGCAGACTTATTTAAGACTCTGCAAGTGAAAGGAAAGGAACTTCAAGATTTGAAGCTGTTCATTTCCTTTGTTCCTTACTTCCATAGAAATTTTCCTGCTAAAACTTTTGTTAGGAGACTAGCTTGCTCCTCTTCTGCCTCTGCTTCAGCTTCCAGGCCAAAAAACTCTGTTAGGAGACCTCCACTATCTAAATCTACTGCTTCTGCTCCTTCCACTCAGCAGTCCTTTCAAGCCAGGTCCAGCTCTCTCTGACTGCCAGCAGCCTCTACCATGTCTTAATCCTCTATCTCTTCATCTGTCTCTAGTTTTTACTGATTTTTTTCTGTGTGACCTTTTCACTCATTCGTTTGGGAAAGGATCACTTAGGATTCCAGAGTTCTGCCTGTTATCCAACAGGGATACTTCATGACTTGGAAGATTCACTCTCCTTTCATGGGAATTTCACAGCCCCCTGTGCCTATGGATCAGAGATGCAGAGGGTTTTACTCAAGGATGTTTCTGGTTCCCAGAAAAGATGGTCCTTGCAGACCAATCCTAGATCTTTCCCACTTAAACACTTTCCTGGAAGTGCCATCTTTCTGCATGCTGTCTTTACAAACTCTCTTTCCTCTGATTCCTCCTCAGTGTTGTATGGCTTCTCTAGACATCAAAGATGCATATCTATGCATTCCCAACCATATTCTGTATGGGAAATTTTCACATTTCTCAGTGGGTTTGTTGCACTTTCAGTTCTCTGACTTGTCTTTAGGTCTTTTCACTGCTCCAAGGGTATTCACAAAGTGCTTGGCCCCTGCGATTGCCTTCTTGAGAGTCCAGTGTATCCAGGTATACCCATACCCAGACAATCTCCTTTTCCTGGCTCCTCTGTCACAGCAATTGTCTCTAAACCTGCAAGTGGCTATTCACCTCCTTCATAGTCTAGGGTTCACCATAAATTAAAAAAATCTTTTCCGACTCCATCACAGGATCATATCTTCCTAGGGTGCAGGTTCAGGATGGACATTATGATGGTTTTCCTTCCAGCCAACAAGGTTCAGTCCCTCATTGCTTTTCTGGAAAACCTTCTGCTTTTTCCTTCCATTACAGTCGGGGAGTTCCTAAGACTTCTCAACTTCTTGGCTTCCACGATTCCCCATGCTGCCCTTTGCAAAAGTCCACCTGAGGAAATTTCAGTGGTTCCAAAAGTCAGTCTGGCTCAGCATGGTCACCCTCTGGAGTTTGTGATCCCTCTCCTCCCCTGCCTAAAAACAGCGCTTCTTTGGTGAATTCAGCAGCTTTCTCTGAGTCCAGGCCTTCATCTTATTTTTGCCTTAGGTGTCTCAGCATCTGTTCACAAGCCTCAAACATAGGATGGGGGCAACATTTGCCTCCAAGAAGGTTCAGGGACGTTGGTCTCCGTCTCTAAAGAGAGATAATATCAACATCAAGGAAATGAGGGCTCTGATTCTGGCTTTACAGGCCTTTCATCCTCTCTTTTAACCAGGCCCTCTGAAAATATTTACAAGGCAATACCACTGTTCTCTGGTATATCCACAAACAGAGAGGAACAAAGTCTTACCTTCTTTGCAGGTTAGCCCTCATGGCATGGGAATTGGCAATTCAGTACAAGGTGGCTTCTTTACATTCCTTCAGCTCAAAACCACTATGGCAGAAACCTTAAACAGATCCATGACTCAGTCCCACAAATGGATGCTTCACAGGGATGTGTATCTGGAGTTGGCCCACCGGTGGGGTACCCCTCTTCTGGATTTGTTTGCCTCCCCTCTGAACAGACAGCTCCCTCTATTTTGTGCCAGACTCCCTCATCCTGTGGCTTGGAAGGTGGACACCCAGTCTTTCTCATGGAAAGGGATGTTTCTTTATGCATTCCCCCTTCCCTCTCATTCAGAAAGTTCTGCCGAAGATTCAGGAGGAGAAACAAAAATCTTGTGGGTGACCCTCTCTTGGCCAAGACAGCATTGGTTCCCTCTTCTTCTGCATTTAGCCAAGGGCAGCCATCACAAGTTACCTCACATAGTAGACCTGCTCACACAAGACAAGGGATCTCTGTTTCATCCAAATTTGCCAACCCTATAACTGACACTGTGGGTGATCAACTTTTGATTCCTTTCAGGCACCTTTTTTCACAACACATGTCTAGGGCCTCTGCAGGAGGCCAGAAATCCAACACTTGAAAGTCGTACTTATCCAAATGGAAGAGCTTTTCTGTCTGGTGTCTTTCAAGAAATCTGGATTCATTTTCAGTGGATTTTCCAGTAGTCCTTTCTTACTTGTGTAAATTACTTAGTGGCATGTCATACTGTTCAGTGAAAGTTTACTTGTCTGCTATTTCTGCACGTCTGACATTATCTCCACCTTTAGCATCCAGGATGGAGGTAAAATTTTTTCCTAAATGGCGTCCTACATATTAAACCTCCCAGGAAAAGTGTTCCTCCTTCTCCTTGGGATTTGAGCCATGTCTTAGAGAAGCTTACTCTGGCTTCTTTTGAGCCTGCAGCCTCAGCTTCTTTAACGTTCTGTACTTGGAAGACAGTACTTCTGTAAGCTTTGACATCTGCTAGGAGGGTTTTGGAGATTCAGGCTTTGATGGCTTCCCCACCTTTCCTGGTTTTCCGCAACAAAAGGGTTTCATTACTTACCAATTCTTCTTTTATGCATAAGGTGGTGAATGAGAACTGTCTCTTAATGAATCTGTTCATAGGTTCATACTAGGCTATCTGCCCTAGGGCATTTACAAGCCTAGCCAGAGTGTGTTTGGCCTTCGCCACCCATTTTAAATTAATTTTGCTATGCCCTTTTTCGAGGTTAGTATACTGTGCCTCTGTCTAACAGTGACACAGAAGTGATACCCGGGGTAAACCTACGATCTCCCATCCACTCATCAAGATTCCTCTTGAAGAGAGTCAATGAAGGGACTCTGCCTAACCTAGACTGGGATTTTATTCCAGAGTGAAGGGAGCCTCTGGGTTATGAATCTGACCTTCCAGCATGTCCTATTTATTTCAGTGCTGAGGTTCGAGTCTCTCGAGCATGTAGCTCGATGGGATTTGGATTTTCTGAGGTGCAGCATGTCTATTAATTCCGGGTTGGACATGGCATTATACATCAGGCACAGATCGCCTCTGAGCAGGCGGTATGCCATTGAGTAGAGCTGGAGTTTCTTTAACCGGGCAGCTTATGGCATCTGTTTGAGTCCTTTGATCCTCTTGGTGAGGTACTTTTGGGGTCTTTCCAGTTGCTGCAGGTGTCTGGTAAGGTACATCCCAAAAGGGGCATTGTACTCAATTATGGGCCTGATGAGGGATGAGTAAAGAGGCACGATGACCTCCCCTGATCTAGATGTGAATCATTTCATGATTAGGTGGGCTATATAAAATGTTTTTCTAACCACTTTGGCCACGTGGTTGTCAAATGAAAGATTGCTATCAACTTGGGTCCCCAGGTCCCTAATTACTTCTTCTGTACTTAATGGATTACCACATATGTGGTAATTTGTGGGCACTTTGTTTTTGCCAAAAGGGATGACTATACACTTTTTGGCGTTTAGCTTGAGGCCATGGCTCTGGCACCAGTTGTCTGTTTCTATGAGGCCCTTTTGGAGGATGCTTGTGTCGGCTGGAGAGTCGATTATGGCTCCCAGTTTGCAGTCATCTGCGAACATGGTCAGCCACAGTCCTTCCGTGTTGGCCTGTACCTCCGAGAAATATATACCGAACAAGAGAGGTCCCAGGACTGAGCCTTGTGGGGCGCCACTTGTAACTGGTTTGGAGTCTGACATGGCTCCAGCAATTCTAACCATGTGGGTTCTGTCCTTGAGCCAGTTTGCAACCCATCTAGTGATATAGGGGTTTATATTTAAGCTGCTGAGCTTATCTATAATGCCCGAGTGGGGTATTGTATCGAAGGCTTTTGCGAGGTCCAGGTAGGCTGTGTGGACCACCTTCCCCTCGTCAATGGCCTTGGTGACTGTTTCAAAGAAATCAACCAGGTTTAAGAGGCAGGATCTGCCCTTAACAAAGCCGAACTGGGTAGGATCCAGTGTCTATAGGTCCCCAATATCTTTATTTATGAGGTCCATGATGATCCTTTCCATAGCTTTGCAGACCAAGCTAGTCAGGCTTATGCGGCGATAGTTTCCATGATCCATTGAGGCACCACCTTTGTGGAGAGGGACCACTGTTGCTGTACGCCACTCTTTGGGTGCATATCCTGTAGTAAGGCTGAGATTGAACAGTAGTTTTATGTTTGGGTTTAGCTCTTCTTGGAGTTCATGTAGGACGCAGCCTGGGACACCGTCTGGTCCCATTGATGCTGTGTTTTTTGCTTTGGAGAGGGCAGCTCTTACCTGAGCATCTGAGATGTCAGGGGGGCAGCACTCTGCTGGGATAGATATTTGCCCTTTTGGTGGGGGGGGGGGAGAAGTTTGCGCCAACCTGTCAGTTAGGATGTTGGCAATGTCTGTGGGTTCGGTGTATTTTTTGTCATTTTGGACTAATTCTGAGCATATCTGGGAATTCCCACCCAGGTTTCTAACATAACTAAAGAAAGCCTTGTGATTATCCTTAGTGTCCTGTGCAATTTTTCTCTCGAAGCTGGCCTTAGACGATTTTATGAGTGCCTGTAGTTTTTTGCTAATACTGATCAGAGATGCCTTCCCTTTTTGGGATTTTGCTGTGCTCTATCATGTAGTAGCTTCCTCCTTCTATTGTATAGTTTGTTTATGGCTGGGGTCCACCAGACAGGACGTCTACCTTTGGAGGATTGGGTCTTGGTTTTATTTGGGATTGCATGATCCATGCATTCCTGAAGGTGTTCATAGAATGCGTTTATAAAGGATTCTGTGGTCTGGGCCGTATTTTCCACAGGCCCGGGGGCTTTGAAGGATTCCACCTCAGTTTTGAGGAGTGTGAAATTTGCTTTAGAGAAGTTTTTCACTGTGGTTTTCAGGGCAGGGGGTGGAGTCGGGATGTGAATATCCAGTGAGATTAGTTTATGATCTGATCTTACCAGTGAGGGATACACTTCTGGTCTGGAGCATAGAGTCCCCATGTTGGTGATGATTAGGTCCAGTATGTTTTCCCCTCTTGTGGGAGTGGTAACAAGTTGTTCCATAGCATTTGAGTTTATAAATTCTAGGAACCTTTGGGCTAGGGTGTTGGAGCTAGAGTAATACTCCCAGTCTATGTTTGGGTAGATGGAGTCGCCCAATATAATGGTGTTTGGAGATAACTTCATATTTTCCAGTGTTCTCAGGAAGGCCAAGTGGGTTTCCTGGGTTTGGGAGGGTGGTCTGTAGCAGGCCATAAACTGGAAGGCAGTTTTACCCACTGTTAGTTACACATGGATAGTCTCTGCTGCTTCATGCTGTGCCACCAACCTGGAGGTGTGGGAATCCTTGACGAATATTGATACTCACCCTCCTTTTGTGGTTCGGTCCAAGTTTTGGGGCCGAAAAGCATGGTATGAGGTATAACCTGGTAGTGCTGGGGTGCTCTCGGGAGCCTTGAACCAGGTTTCTGTTACTGCACAGATATTGATGTTCTCCATGCTAAGGAGAGTTTTGAGTGCGTGCATCTTGAGGTTTAGACTTCTGGCGTTGAGTAGCATTACTCTTAGTTTTTTATCCCTTGTGATACCTATGGAGGTGGGTTTGTCTTTTGAGCCTTGCCTAAAAAAGGTACTATGGGGGTAGCAAGAGCCTTTGCCAATATCCGAAAGCCCAGGGGTGACAGGTGCAAGCCGTCCCTAGCGAAGCATCGTGGCTTGTCGAGCATGTCATCCCAGGCTGACAGGCACTGGATCCCCTTTGAATGACACCAATACTTAAGCCAATTGTTGAAATTGATCATCTTGTCTTCATATTGTGGCATCATTCTTGGTGAGGGTAAGATGCTACTCAAGGTCAGGGTCATACCGGCCTGGGCTACATGCTCAGATAGCTCCTCTATGTCTCTCTTCATGTAGTCCAGTGAGGTACGTCTCAGGCTATTTACACCAGCATGGACAATGACTGAGTCATATTTGTACTTGCCTTGGAGTGACCTGAGTGCTTGTGTTATGTGGCGGATCCTAGCGCCCGACAGGCAGCTCACCGTGACCTTCTCCTTGTTCAGCCTGGTGAGCGGGACGTCAGTGTGCCTGACGATAGAGTCACCTATTACAAGTGTATCAGGTGTGTTGTTTAGCCTTAAGGGCTGTGACTGTTTGGTACACTGGCTTTGGAGCTATGTGTTGCACGTGTTTTGTTTTGGGGTAGCGGTTGCTTGGGTGTCTGCTTTGGAGGTCTCTGCTGCTTAGGCAGATTTTTATTTAGAGCCTCCGAGTATGTTTTTGTTTGTTTGTGTTTGGTTTGCTGTCGTGGTAGGTCTATGTGAGACTGGAATTGTAGTGAGTGTGGTTTCCTTCTCCTCCTGACTGGTTTTGCCAGTACTGAGTTGAGAGAGCTTAGCCTCCAGTATGGCTATATGGTTGCATCTCTCACATGTGCTGGAATTTGTTGGGAGAAGGAGAGGGTTGTCTGTGTATATGAGGCAGTTGTAACATTGCCTCAAGATTCCCAGATTCACCAGCTGGACCGGAGAGGAGATTGACAACTGACCTTTAGACATGCTAGAATAGTATTGGGAATTCCTTTATAACTGAAAAAAAGGGCCAATGGGGAACGAGGTACTCAAGGGGAGTTTGTGAGGGTGTAGTGCTTTTAATATTTTAGTGCTGACTTATATAATTGCTTTAGTGAGCAAGTGCCAAGTAACTTAAATGCAATGTGTTACAGGTAACTTAAATGCAAAAACGACAAACAGTAACTTTCTTTCAAGTGAAACAAGGAAATTCAAGTACAGTAAGCAATGCAGATATCACTAGGGATCCACAGAAGCGCTGAAAAGCCGCATTTTAGGTGGAATTAGCATTTCAGGGAAATAACAAGCAAACAAACAACAAGCATACAAATAAAGCTAGATTCAGCAGGCCTGGATCTAGTCTATGCTACAGCAAACAAGGTGTACCAATTTCAGTAAGAAACAGTTCAAATATGCAGGCACTATAAGCCTTTAACCAGAAATTCCCAGCTCAGAAGGGCAGAGTCCAGCCTCTCCTCCCACAAGAGTGCAGACCACGAACCTTCTTAATGTAAAATAACTGGCCTGAAGCCCAAGTGCTTAAACCAGAACTAATACACTTTTAGAATAACAGACCCTGAGCCCTCAATCAGCAGTTCCCAACTTAGAAGGATGTAAGCTACCTGTTCTGCCACTACAGTGCAGACCACAAACCTTCTTAATGTAAAACAACTGGCCTGAAGCCCAAGTGCTTAAACCAGAATTAATACACTTTTAGAATAACAGACACTGAGCCCTCAATCAGCAGTTCCCAACCTAGAAGGATGTAAGCTACCTGTCCTGCCACCACAGTGCAGGCCACAAACCTTCCTAATGTAAAACAACTGGTCTGAAGCCCAAGTGCTTAATCCAAAAGACAGAATGATAGCTACACTTTAATCAAGTTACTACCAAGCAGTAATAAATACAATTGAATACTTTAAAGAATGCCTGGATTAGTGCTCAAGTTATACAAACAAAGCTAGATTCAGCAGGCCTGGATCTAGTCTATGCTACAGCAAACAAGGTGTACCAATTTCAGTAAGAAGCAGTTTAGATATGCAGGCACTATAAAACTTTAACCAGAAATTCCCAGCTAGAAGGGCAGAGTCCAGCCTCTCCTCCCACAAGAGTGCAGATCACGAACCATTTTCAATTGCTAACCTTCTTTTCTTCTCTTCAGTCCTCTAGTGAAAGGCTCTTGCATACTTTGGATGTAGATAGACAACTTAGATTTTATATAGATAAGATTAAGGCTATCAGGAAATCTGATCAGCTCTTTGTTTCTTTCCATCCCAGGGCTCTGGGTTTGCCTATCTCTAAACAATTTCTTCTTGGATTTCCAAGGCCATTAGGGCTCATTTCACTTGATCTGTTGCTTCCTCAGGAGCATTCTTTAAAGGCCTGGGTACTGATGCTATTTTGGAGGCTGCTACATGGTCTTCTGTGCACACTTTCACCAAACATTAGAAGGTGGATACCATTTCTAGATCAAGAGCCGGGTTTGCTAGAGCCACTCTCCATGGCTTTGTTGAAAATTATGCAGTGCAAGTTCCTCTGGTCTCTCCTTCCCCAAGGATTCCTACTAAGCTTTGGTATTCTCCCACATGTAAAGAATACTGCAACATTGAATAGAAGGACATAGAATAGTTGTGAAAAATTTAACCATAACCATAGATGTCCTTCTCTTGTATGTTGCAGTATTCTGTTCCTCCCGCCTTCCCACCCTGCATCTTGATTCTTCCTTGGATGACTTCTTATTGTTACTTAGTTCTGTCTTCCTTATGGGGCTTTTCAATTCTGAAGATTGTATATGCAGATGTCCTTTTATTGCTGATGTTGTCAGAGCATACATGTGATGTCCTACGTACTTGCAGTAGCTAAAAACTGTTGTGTACTGGCCGGATGTTCGGTCATTGGGCGGAGGACTTCCCACATGTAAAGAATACTGCAACATAGAAGAGAGGGACATCTATGGTTATGGTAAGATTTTACATAGCTATTCTTTCTTCAGTAGCCTCTGCTAAAATGTGCAAAGTATTTTTGAGAGGCACTTTTCTTTTGAGCCTACCGTTTAACGACTCTTCTCCACTATGGGATCTGAGCATGGTACTGCAATCATTAATACATTCCCCATTTGAACCAGCAGCTAAATATGATCTTTAGTTTCTTACTTGGAAAACAGTCATTTTAGTAGCCGTTACATCAGCTAGAAGAATTTCAGAAATTCAAGCTTCGTCTTCAAACCCTCCGTACTTGATATTTCATAAAGATAGAGTTACATTACGAACCAATGCATCCTTTCTTCCAAAGGTGGTGTCAGAATCCAGTAACAAGCAGTCCATTAATTTGTCAGTATCATTTACTAAATTTGCAAACAAAAGCAATATATGTTGCATCTGTTTGATGTTCACAGAAAATTACATTTTTAGGTTTACCTTCATGTGTGCGTATTGCACATGGCAAACAGCAATTGCCCGAAAGGCAGTTTGCAAAGTTTGCACATGCCAAACAGAAAAAGGTTTGAATGTGCAATGAGTCAATGCACAGTGACATTCGCTCATTGCACATTCAACATTGTGGGGCGGATTGTACTGTAGTGGGGATCAGAAAATGGTCCCTTTCCCCACTGTAATGTGATCTTGGAGTTAGAATATTAAAGTGGGGGGTGTGGGGGCGCAGGGGGCTTTACACTTCATTAGATTTTTTTTCGACATTAATGTTCGAAAATCAGTGAATCTTCTTTTCAATGTGCTGATTTTCGAACATTTAAAACTGTTGCTGTTTTCATTTTCGTGGTTACGATTCGCTCATATGGAAATCGCACCACTGTGATTCGACTTTGTAAAGGTAAGACAAAATACATCAGAAAATCAAACCAATTGCTTGTTTCCTTTACAGATTTGAAATTGGGTAAACCAGTCGCAAAAGTAACTTTAGCCAGATGGCTGGCTGACTGTGTTTCATTTATCTATAACAAATTGGGTCTTACCTTACCTAGACCTGTTAGAGTCCGTTCATCTAGGTCCATGGCAATGTCTTCAGTATTTCTATCTAGGTATTCCATGGCTGGCATTTGTGCAACAGCAACAACTTGGGCAAGTCCTCATACCTTTATTACTCATTACAAATTAAATCTGGTCTTGAGGGGTAGAGCATTTTTTGCTTCTACTGTGCCCAGGAATATCCTTCCTTAGAGTCCACTCAGGGTTTTTAGGTAGCTGGGACTCTGTCCCAACAGTTGAGGATAGAATGAAAATTGACATCATCAGATAAAGAAGTTATGTACTTAGCATAATCCTCCATCTGTGTTGTCCATTTTCATTCTTCCTCAGTTTCCCACCCACCAACCTCCAGCCCTTGTTTCCGCAAACTTCTGGAAGAATGAAATATTCTAAGGACACCATTATAGATGCATGTTAACAGGTATTTTTTCTGGTAAAATCAGCAAACAGGATCTGAGCCATATTAGGGGTTGGTGCATTATGGGTAAGGGAGAAGATTGAGAGCTTTTTATTACCATGAGCTTTAGTAACTGCCGAGTCAGATCTGAGGATCGGATCTGAACTCAACACTTGAGGAAGAATGAAAATGGACAACACATATGGAACATTATGGTAAGTACATAACTTCTTTTTACTGATTGCTGTGACTTCTGCAAGAAGGATGACTGAGTTGAAAGTTCTTACAGTGAGTCAGCCTTATCTCCTTTTCAATAAAGATGGTGTTTTTTTGAGAACTAATCCTTAATTTATGCCTAAAGTGGTATCTCAGTTTACTTTGAGTCAGGTTATCCAGCTCCCTGTTTTCTCTCCAGAACCTAAAATTATGGAGAGAGGATTCTTCCTACTCTGGATCTTTACAGACAATTTAGGTACTCTTGGCAGAAATAAATCCTTCAGAAATTCTGATCAGTTATTAATTTGTTATGAAAGTAAGAAGGAAGGACAACCTATGTCAACAGAGACTATTTCCAAATCATCCCGTGCTATTTCCTTTTGTTATTCCCACCATAACAAGTCCATTCCAGGCAGGGTCAATGCACATTCTTCTAGGGTCTTAGCTTCTTCAGAGGCTTTTTGGAAAGGGGTGGACTCAAGTATTATAGAAACAGCAACTTGGTCGTACATAATTTTACAAAGCACTATAAGCTGCACTGTTTTTTTCAGGTTTACAGCATGCTTTGCTAGGACCATTCTCCAGGGCCTTCTGGATCCTTATCCTATATCCTCCCAGACCTTGTTAGCTATTGTATTCTACCCATATAACTGAAGACTACCTCAGCAGTGATCAAATGACGAATATAGTACAGTTCTGTAAGTAAACTTACTATAACAGTAGATGTTTGAAGGATCACTGCCACAGTAGTTGCTCCTTCCCACCACCACCCCTTATTTTTGTATGAATTTTGTTTGCCAGATGAGGATATTGATTATTTGTTTAGTACTGACCTTTTTCAGGGCTCTAGTCTCCCTGTTTCAGTTGGCAAGAAAGCTCTGAAAGGCTTGGCACACAGATTGCTGATTTTCTCCTGCTCTTCTTGAGCTCTCAACAGTCTGGGTGAGTGGAAGGTACCTTGAAGCTTTGGAAGCTGGCAGGCTGATGTATCCTGTGCAAGATATAACCCTTGTAGCTAAAGCTACTGCAGCAATGATGATTTGAATAATTATTGTTATGATAAGTTTACTTATTCAACTAAAATATTTGTTTGTAGACAATGTATAGAAAGTGTAGCAAACTCAGTGTTTCTTTAGTTGTGCTGACTTCATTGCTTAATTGCATTTTCTTAACTTTTCTGTAGGCAACTTTTATTTTGTGCCTGGAGCCATTGATGCTTTGCTGTGTGGTAACAGCTCAGATGCTGGGTAAGTAAATACTGTTTTCTTTAGATTTATAGAGATTGTGTGAAATTCATGAATTGGTTTCTCTGCATTTGTGCAAGACTCATAATAATGTTAAAGTCTATCTTTATTGTTTGATTGTTCTAAGTGGAATAAGCATGTATTGTAGGGTAAAAGTCCTGAATGTTCATTCTTTCTTAACTGCTTGCCTTTTTGGCAATCCTCATTCCTTCAGATTGTTGCAGTACATCAGTCACTTTATCACAGTTCCATGTATTTTAATAATGTACTTGGGTTGGCTCTCAAAACTAAATAAATAAACAGTGAATTCTCCACCTTAGCTGTACAAAACTATAATGAAGAGATTGCAGGTATTCATCTGTTCAAAATAGTGGAAGGAAACCTCGCTCAGTTCTCCTTTGTGGGAGGGGATGGATGTTGTTTTCTACTTTTCCTTTCAATCATCCACACCCCCTGCTACTTACTTCCTCAGTCAGAATGACAGTACACACTAGATTGATAGCCTGTGCTCCAAGCCAGAATGTATAAACTAACTTTCCTCACCTTGGCTGCCTGTGGTCTGAAACAATATGAATGGCCATCCTACAATATCAGACCCTTTCCTACCTCATCTTATTATTATTAATGGCAACTGCTCTTCACAGGTTCATAGGTAGGTACTAGGCTATTGGCCCTAGAGCCTATATAAGCCTAGCCAAAAAGGTACCCTGGCTTTCGCCACCCAGGAAAATTATTTTTCTGTGCCCCTGTCAAGCAGAGCCACAGAGGTGATCCCTGGGGTGAATTTCCTATTTCCCATCCAGTCATCAAGATTTTTCTTGAGTGCTAATGAGGAGCTTTGTTTGATATAGATAGGTAGTTTGTTCCAGAGTATGGGAAGTCTCTGGGACAGGAGTCTGTCTCTACAGCATGTTCTGTTTATTGTAGTGACAAGATTTAGGTCCCTAGAGTGTGTAGCTCGGAGGGATTGGGATTTCTTTAAGTGGAGCATGTCCAACAGCTCTTGGTTTGACATAGTTTTGTACGTTAGGCAGAGATCGCCTCTGGTAGGCAATATGCGACGGAGTAAAGCTGGAGTTTTTTGAGACGGTCTGCACAGGGCATCTGTCTGAGGCTGGTAATCCTCTCTGTGAGGTATTTCTGCGGCCTTTCCAGTTGTTGTAGATGTCTTGTGAGGTACATACCAAAAGGGGCGTTGTACTCTATAATGGGTCTAATGTGTGATGAGTAGAGGTGAACAATGACCTCTTTTTTTCCTGGATAAGAAACCTTTTGTAATGAGGTGTGCCACGTAGAAGGATTTCCTGACTGCTGTGGCGATGTGATTATCAAAGGAGAGACTACTGTCCACCTGTGTTCTAAGGTCTCTTATCGCACTTTCGGTGTTAAGTAGACTACCACCTATGTGGTAGCTCATGTGTACAGAGTTTTTACCAGAGGGGATGACAGTGCACTTTTTGGCATTGAGCTTGAGGCCATGGCTTTGACACCAGGCATCTGTCTCCATGAGGCCCTTTTGTAGGATGTCCACATCATTAGGAGTTTCGATTATGGCTCCCAGTTTGCAGTCATCTGTGAACTTCGTTAGCCAAAGACCTTCTCTGTTAGCCTGTACTTCAGAAAAGTAGATACCAAACAGGAGAGGACCCAGGACTGAACCCTGTGGTACTCCACTTGTGACTGGTCTGAAGTCTGATTTGGAGTCTGCTACTTTCACAGTGTGGGTTCTGTCAGTGAGTCATTTGGCAACCCATCTTGTGACATAGGGATTTATACCTAGTTTAGTGAGTTTATCTATAATTCCAGAGTGGGGGATGCTGTCAGAAGCCATGTCGAGATCTAGATAGGGTGTGTGAACCACCTTACCCTCATCTACGTCTTTGGTGACTGCTTCAAACAAGTCTATCAGGTTTAGGAGACATGATCTGCCTTTTACCAACCTGAACTGGGTGGGGTCCAGAGTTTGGAGATTACCAGTGTCCTTGTGGATAAGATCCATGATGATCCATTCCATAGCCTTGCAGACTTAGCTCGTTAGGCTAATGGGGCAGTAGTTCACAGGGTCCGTGGTGGCTCCCCCTTTGTGGAGTGGGATAACCGTCGCTGTGTGCTATTCAGTGGGCACAAAGCCTGAGGTGAGGCTATGATTGAACATGGTGCTTAGGTGGGGTGCCAGTTCATTCTGCAGTTCATGTAGAACACAGCCTGGGATGTTGTCAGGTCCTATGGATGCTGTGTTCTTGCCTTTGGAGAGAGTGTTTTTTACCTGTGCAGCCATGATTACAGGAACTTTGCATTCTTCCGGTATAGAGATGGGCCCTTTAGTGGGTGAGAGGGGGGTAAAGTTAGCACGGAACCCATCTGCCAGGATGTTGGCAATATCAGTTGGTTCTGTATATTTAGTGCCATTGTGCTGTAACTCAGAGCAGATCTGAGTGTTGCCATTGAGATTCTTGACATAGCTATAGAATGCTTTGTGGTTGTCTTTAGAATCAGTGGCAATTTTGTTTTCGTAACTAGCTTTGGAGGATTTTATGAGGGATCTCTGCTTCTTACTGAGGCTGACCAGGGAGTTCCTCCAGTCATGGGATTTTACTCTTTTTTTGCAGCAGGTGTAGAATTTGTTTATGGCAGGGGACCACCAGATTGGCTTCCTTTTTTTGGAGGATAGTATCTTGGTTCTGTTATGGATAGCACGATCCATGCACTTGTGTAAGTGCTTATAAAGTGCATTTGTGTAGGATTCAACAGTCGTACCTCTATTGTCCATCTGCATGGGTGTCGTGAAGTTTGCCACTTCTGTCTTAAGAAGCATGAAGTTGGCTTTGGAGAATTTGTTTACGGTGGTTTCCCTAATGAGGGGTGGGGGCGGGATGTGGATGTCTAGGGTGATTAGCTTGCAGTCAGATCTGACCAATGAGGAATTGACCTCTGGTGTGGAACACCGGTCTAATATGTTGGTAATGACCAGGTCTAGGATATTGCTGCCCCTGGAGGGGGTGTGGATAAGTTGATCCAAGCACTGGAATTTATGCATTCCAGAAAACGCTGAGGAAAAGAGTTGGTACATGAGTAGTTTTCCCAGTTAATGGTGGGGTAGTTGAAATCGCCCATTATTAGGGTATTGGGTTATACCCTAATATTTTCTATTGTATCAAGAAATGAGGAGTGGGAATCCTGGGGCATGGTGGGGGATCTGTAGCAAGTTACAATTTGGATTGCGGTCTTGCCCAGGGTTAGTTGCACTTGGATAATCTCTGATGCATTATGCTGAGCAGCTAGCCTGGAGATGTGGATATCCTTAATGAATATGGACATGCCTCCGCCTTTAGTGTTCAGTCCAAGTTAGGTGGCCGAAAGGTGTGGTATGAATTTTATAGCCTGGTAATCAGGGGTACTGTCTGGAGCCTTGATCCAGGTTTCTGTCACTGCACAGATGTCGATGTTCTCCATTTTAAGGAGTGCCTCGAGTGAATGCATTTTGAGGTTTAGACTTCTAACATTGAGTAGCATTACCCTCATATTTTCCTTGCTTGTGCCTCTTAAGGTGGTGAATTTGTCATTTGAACCTTGCCTAAAAAAGGCACTAAAGGGGGTAGCAAGAGCCTTAGCCAGTATCCGGAATCCCAAGGGCGACAGATGTAGGCCCTCTCTGGCAAAGCATTGTGGTTTGTCGATCATGTCATCCCAGGCAGACAGATACTGGATCCTCTTAGAATGACACCAAAAGCTTAGCCAATTGATGAAGACAGGAGGAGGCAGGCCATCACAAGCTTTGTGCTTCACATCACATAATTTCTGAGTAATTTGTACAACCGTGCGAATCACACATTTTGAAACACTTAAGATTCGCACCATGCGTAAGCCCCAGAATGTAATTTTTTAACTTCTAGCTTGTACTGTTTGAGATGATTCACTGGAGATTTTAGAAAAAATTGAGAGTACAAGTTCCAACAATTATGCAGCCATGCAACGTCTCACATGAGAGATACAGACTGCAGGCCTAAATAAGCATTATTTTAGTGCTGTTTGCAAATCTGTGTTACATACTTTTTTGTCAGATGTTTACTGTAATGTTTTTCATGTTCTGTTGTAGTCTAAGGTAAAAGTATGAAAAAAAGCATTCCCTTTCAGGGATGACGTACCAATTGAGAAGTTAACCAGCAGCTTTCAGTTTTACTGCGTTTGTGCTAATAAGTGCATGAAGTTGCATAAATGTAGTTTTAGAGTGACAGAAATGTAATACCAACCCTTTTTTATCATATATCAAAAGTCTGAAAGTCATTGGAAATATCCAGATGGTGACAGTATCCCAGAAAGAGACAGAATGACATGGCTGCCATGAACTGAGACACTTGAGAGGCTTTCACTGATGTCCTTGGCAAATTTAAATGAATGATAAAGCTAATGGTATTGCTGGAGTTTGTGTGTGTGTGGAATTTAACGTTTTTGGTCTTTTGGCTAAAATGGCTGTGGTCTGGCCCTCATTTCTTTCAGACATCAGTACAGATACTTTGCTTGAGTCTTGGTTGTAATTATTATCCACAAAACTCTGATGTCCTTCTATTCCTATGTTGCAATATTCTTGGTGTGGGATTTTCTGCCTCAGGCGACCCATACGTCGGGTCCTATACAAAAGCTTCAGCTTGGCTGTTGTAGTTGCGTTGGATGTCACATGTTGGGCCATAAACCAGAGTCCTTAAATGTGATGCCTACATGCACAGACCTCAGAACATTTCAGCTGCAGATAACCTCCACATCGTGTGCTTCGCTCCTTCACCACAAGATGTCTAAAAGCTAAGTACCCCGTTGGGGTTTTCTTCTTTTATTTCTAGCTAAAGCTTGGTTTGTTGTAGTAATCCTTAGCAGTTGTCAGCAAAAAAGGGCAAATACCAATGCAGGCTCCAGATACCTCATAAAGACATACCTGACTGCTGCGTTTTTTGCCTAGGATGGGAGCACAATCACAAAGCTTGCTCTGTCTGACAATCTTTCTTTCCTAAGACCCTTCACAGCAGTCTGGCTGCACTTAATCTCTACCTGGAAAACCAATGGCTTAAAAATTTAGCTGTCAGGATGGATCCGGTCTCGGAGGCCTCGACCGAACCTCCACGAAAGAAGGCCAAGTTTCCTACGCTCTCTTCCTCTGTTGCTCCGCTTTCGCATGCCCCGCCAGCTACCGATTTAGGAGTTGAGGGACGTCCGATGGACCCATTGACTTCTGCGACAACCTTTGAGGAAGCCACTCCACAGTTGACGACTTGAACATCTTCGGAGCCAACCCAGACATCGGCTACTGCCGAGGTTGAGGAGGAACCAGACATAGCTGGGCCTCTGGCCGGGATTCCTCCACCCAACACAGCTACCCTTAGTCAGGCGTCTGACTCTAGGACTACCCCTAAGTTTACCCCAGTCAAAAAGAAACAAAAAAAACCAAACATCTGGCTACACCTGCAGAAGGGCTGACTGATTGGCAGTCCTTCACTTCATCCTTAATGCAGGCCTTCAGCCTCTTCTCCAGCTACTTTTCATCTGCTTAGCCCATGGCCTGCCTCTGCCTCTTCTCTTCCACCACCTACCTCAAAAGAGAGGGAAGAGGAGCAAGAGACCTTTTGTTTCTCTTCTGATGATTCCATTTCTTACACTTCCCAAATAGCCTCTCCTCAAGAGTATTATTCACCGGATGATGACTCCATTGAAGGAGGCTCCCCCCAGAGGCTATCACCTTTGGTGAAACCGTCACAAAAATGAAAGAATACTTTAAATGGGACACCTCACAAATGTCTGAGACTCAGAAAAGGTATTTTGAGCTTTTACAAGTGGAATTCCCCTCCCCTTCTGCCATTCCAGCTGTCATCCCTGCCTATTTAGATGCCCTTTCCTGTGCATCAAATACAGCAGATTCTCAGCCACCTGCCCCTAAGAGGCCAGATCGCTTCTACAAGTTGCCTGATGATCAAAAATTTTTAGTCAAGCACCACCCCCCCCCCCCACTCCCCTGGCAGATCCTGTTGTGATTGCCATTTCACCAGATAATCCAGACTCATTCCGTCTGGCTGTCTCTTACCTATGGACAAAGACAGCAAGACAATGGATAGAATTGGAAAGAGGGTCTACACCTCTTCCACATTGGCCTTTAGAGCCATCAACTATCAAACCCATATGACCAAATATGCTTTGGACCTGGTCTCTCAAGCCGCTCCACTGCTGGCTGCTACTCCAGACTGCCCCACTAAATCTGGCATCTCTTCCAAACTATCTCTGGCTGCCCAAGTAGCCAGACACTCAATTAGATGCAGTTGTGATGCTGCAGAGGTCTTTGCATGCTCTGCAGCATCTGCCTCTGTACTTGGGAGATATTCCTGGTTTCCTCCGCAACACTTACCAGAAGACTTCAAGTCTAAAATCTTAGATGCCCCCCTGGACCCTAATTTCCTGTTTGGCAAACAATCAGCAGACCTATTCAAAAATCTGCAGGAAAAGAGCAAGGAATTGCAAGACATCAAGCATCTTTTGGTGTCCCCCTATTCCTAAAAATTATCCAGCCAAGGCCACATTTATCAGATGAAACCCGACCCCTGCTGGACCAACTTCTTCCAGACAAAGAAGACAAACCCCTACCAGGCCATCTGTCTCTCAGCTTCCCTCTAGACAGCCCTTTCAAGACAGAGAAAGCCCCAACAATGCGTGACTGCCGTGCCCTCCTTCCCCTTTCCGCCCGCTTCTCTCATTGCCTTCCCTTTTGGAAAACCATCACCACAGACAAATGGGTTCTGGCTGTTATTCAGAAAGGATACTTCCTCTCCTGGAAAGAAAGGCCACCCTTAAGGGGTGTCCCCTCCAGCCCCAAAAATCAAAGACATCTCTTCCCACAGGTTCTGACAGACCTTCTGAACATATGGCACCATAGAGCCTGTCCCTCCAGGACAGGAAGGAAAGGGCTTCTATTCAAGACTATTTCTGGTCCCCCAAAAAAGACGGACCATGGAGACCTATTCTAGACTTTTTCCTTCTTAAACCTATTCTTAAAAGTACCCACCTTCAGAATGTTGTCCTTACCAAATTTACTCCCTCTCATACCTGCCAAGGCTTTCATGGTCACACTCGACCTGAAAGAAGCCTATTTGCACATAACCATTCAACCCTCCCACAGAAAATGTTTACGTTTCTCTGGGCCCTCCTCTCATTTTCAGTTTACTGCATTGCCCTTTAGTTTGTCCATTACCCCCAGAGTGTTCACAAAATGCCTGGCTTCTGCCATAGCCTGTTACAGAACACGGGATTCAGATTTATCCCTACCTGGATGACATCCTGATCCTAGCAGACTGCAAGGAAACCCTGTTAACCCATCTAGAGTTCACCATGTGCCTACTACGAAGTCTGGGGTTCACCCTCAACCTCCCAAAATCATCCTTGACCCCAAGACAAGACAAAATATTTCTTGGTTGCAGGATCAAAATGGACATAATGAAAGCCTTTCTTCCCCAGGATAAGGTCAGCTCCTTGACCTCCCATTTCAAAGCACTTCTGGAGACCCAAAAAAATAACTGCAAGGCAATTCCTAAGGACACTAGGCCTAATGGCATCCACCATCCCCATGCCTCCACTAGTCAGAATTCACATGCAAAAGCTACAGTGGTTATTTAAAAAATGTTTGGTCTCAGCACCAATATCCTGCAGAGCAAGAAATCACTATCCTGCCCCACCTAAAGTCAGAAGTAAAATGGTGGATTCAGCAAGTCCAGCTGAACCCAGGCCTTCCTCTGCAACCTCTTATCCCAAACCAGTTCATGCATACAGATGCTTCAGACTCAGGATGGGGAGTCACAATGGCATCCTAGGGTCCAAGCAATGTGGCATCCTTCCTTAAAGAACAAACACATCAACGTGAGGAAATGACAGCAGCCCTTCTAGCACTGAAAACCTTCATTCCCCTCCTACTACCAGGTGTTCTCCAAATAATAACAGACAACACCACAATTATGTGGTACCTCAACAAGCAGAGAGGAACAAAAGCGTACCACCTTTGCAGACTAACCTTACTGATATGGGAACTAGCCTCTTGACACAACTTGTCCTTGCAGGTATCCTACATCCCCTCACAGGACAACAAACAAGCAGACCTTCTCGGCAGGACATCCTCTCCACAGCACGAATGGATGTTGGACAGGAATGTCTTTTTAGACATTGTTCACTGGTGGGGCACACCTCAAGTAGACTTGTTTGGTTCCCCCCAGAACAGACAACTGCAGATCTTCTGCTCCAAGACCTACTCCCCTCTAGTTTGGAGAGTAGATGCATTCAGCATTTGTTGGAAGGGAAGGTTTCTGTATGCCTTTTCTCCCTTCCCACTAATTCAGAAAGTCCTCCTGAAATTCAGGAGAGATGAACCAGAAATCTTGTTGGTGACTCCCTACTGGTCAAGGCAGCACTGGTTCCCCCTACCTCTCAATCTAGGCAAGGGCAGTCACCACAAGTTACCCACAAGGTGGACCTTCTGACACAACAAAAGGGAACCCTCATCCACCTGCACTTGCAGATGTTGTCACTGACACTGTGGGTCCCTTCAGGCACCACTACTCAGAGGACGTGTTTTCAGTCCTGAGGGGGAGGCCAAGAAAACTATTACAAGAAAATCTTACTTAGCTAAATGGAAGAGATTTTCAAAATGGTGGCTGGACAAGGGCAGGGATCCATGCATTGCAGATCCCCCTCCCAGTTCTTGCATGTGTGTCAACTAGTAAAGGGCGTTCTTACTTTTCAGTGAAAGTCCGTCTTTCAGCAATCTCAGCCTGCCTGCCACTAAACCCTCCCCTACTAGCCAGGCTCGATGTGAAGGTATTCTTAAAAGGGGTCTTACGCATCAGGCCTCAAAAAACCCCATCCCACCACCCTGGGACCTGAACTTCATCCTGGAAAAACTAACACAGTCTGCATTTGAACCTGCTAATGTGGCTTCTCTGCAAATGTGCACATGGAAGACAGTACTGATAGTGGTCATAACTTCAGCCAGAAGGTTGTCTGAATTACAGGCCGTAATGGCCTGCCCCCCATACACTACCTTCCACAAGGACCGGATAACACTAAGAACCAACCCTTCCTTTATTCCGAAGGTGGTCAATGATTTGTCCTTAAACCAATCTATTCATCTTCCCACCTTCTACCCCTCTTCTACCAATGAAAGTGAGAGAATACTCCACTCCCTGGATGTGCACAGACAGCTAAAATTTTATCTAGACAAAACGAAATCCATTAGAAAATCCAATCAACTCTTTGTTTCCTTCCACCCCATGGTCCTGGGCAAGGCAGTCTCCAAACAAACCATCGCATGTTGGATTAGCAAAGCCATTTGCCTCTGTTATTCACACAATGGTAAAAAGCTCCCACAGGGAGTTAAAGCTAAGTCCACCAGGGCAGTGGCAGCCTTCAAAGCCTTTTCAAAAGCCCTGGACACCAATTCTGTACTAGAAGCAGCCACATAGTCCACCATTCACACTTTCACCAAACACTACAGGTTAGACATTGTCTCCAGAGCACGTGCAGGATTTGCCAGAGCAATCCTGCAGGACTTTGTGGAATCAGTCTCTTCTACCTCCACCCTTCCTTCCTACTACTAAGCTGTGGTACTCTCCCACACCAAGAATACTGCAACATAGGAATAGAAGGACATAGAATAGTTGTGTAAAATCTTACCATAACCGTAGATGTCCTTCTCTTCCATGTTGCAGTATTCCTTCCCACCCACCAAACCCCCTTATCCTTTCTCTCTCTCTCTCAGTCCCTTATATCTTTAGGTCTCTTGGGGGCTTTACCCTATCCTGTGACCTATGTAACCACATAATGGCTCCTTGACTCTATGACTGACATCACTGGCTAATCCCTCCTGCTGGGCCTTCAAGTTCTGAGGTCTGCGTGCAGACGTCACATTTAAGGTCCCTGGTTTATGGCCCATTGTGTGATGTCCCACGCAACTACAACAGCCAAGCTGAAGCTTTTGTATAGGACCCAGGGGTATGGGTCGCCTGAGGCAGAAAATCCCACACCAAGAGTAGTGAGTGCAGCATGGAAGAGAAGGACATCTATGGTTATGGTAAGATTTTACACAACTATTCTTTCTTTCATTTTCAAGTTTTACGATCTCTATATATTCTTCACATTTGGAGGAATAGATTTAGACCGTACTTGTTCTGCACAACACATGTGTATATACTGAGAGGATATTTCATGAAAACAGCAGAGATTTCTCTTGTTTTCATTACAGTTTTGAATCCTTCCCCAAGTGGTTCAAGCTTTCTACTTTGTCAAGAACCAGCCATGTCAAAATATCTGTTGGATTGGCCCTCTATAATAATTATGCCATCTAGCAATGTTTTTTTCAGGTAGTTGTCATATTGGAAATAATGGGAATTCTTTGATCAGTAAAATGGCAATAACTTTGAGCTGTTCCTTTTTTATGTTTTCTTTGAAAGACATAGTTTTGGAGTTAGCCAAATGACCCGCTAACAATGTCTTGGTCTCAGTAGTCAACATGAATTATATTAGTACACCATTTATTCTAACATTCTTTTCTGCACCTGTCCATCTGCTGTGCTTCAGTTTCGATGTGGCTCTTGCATTCACCAATTTGCAGCACAAACCATTTAGAGACAGACTTGATGAGAGAGGTACAGAAACGATTATGTGAGCTGGTTCTTTTATGCACGATTTTCACACACGTTTTTCATTCTGATTTGAGAAGTGCAGAAGTCATTACGCTGGCATTTTTGGCCTTAGCATATGATTGATGTGTGTGTGTTTGCATATACATACATATATATTTGTATATATGCGTGTGGGTGTACATGTGTGTGCATATATTTACATGTATGTGTGTATAATATAATATTTTAATTTATTATCTATAAATAACTGCAGTTAAACAGATACAAATAAGCTGTCAAATAAATTTACTGTGCCAATTAACACAAGATGAATTGTCAAAAAATATTCAGCATAAGCTACAGAAGGGTGGCTTCTAATCAAGAGTACAAGATATAGTCACTGTTCTCTTTAAGAGATCAGTTGTTTGTGTAGGACTAGGGTCTGCGATATTTAAATTTACTTATAAGCATATTTACATACTGTGACAGGTACAGTCACTGTACTGATGTACATAACTGCAGAGTTTCAGTATGAGTTAATGGATTGAGGGAATAGCTGTGAATGAGCCTGGCAGTTAGTTACCCTTTTTGTTTTGTAATTAAAATAGTTCCTTGAAAAAGTTATAATGAAATCAATCAAGACTGAAATCTGTTTGTAATGAGGATCATTTAACGGGAATAAATCAGAATGGTTTGCTTTACAAAATTTATATCAAGCCATCAGCAGTAGTGAATAGGCATGTAAGGGGGTAATATTATAGTAATTCTTTACAAATTAGTAGTCCTGTAACATTAAGGATTGAAAAAATACCACAGTGAGTGCACAAAGATCTGTACTAAAATGCAGAATGTATTGCGAGAAGGGAGCATTCCTGTTGTGTGCTGCTCTGCAGAATTTTAAATGACCACTCTAAAATTGTTTTCACATGTAGATAACTTCTCAGAACTTCACAACTTACTTTGTAGCCAGAGCTGTAGTTTGATGTGAGGTCACACAACTCAAAAGATTGAAAATATCAGTTTCTGTTTTTTTAGTATTTTTTCTTGCTGTGAGGTCAAACAACCTTGAAGATGTGTGTGCGCATGTATGTACAAAATGTGTGTGTGCGGGTACATGTATATACATGCATGCATAAGAATTCCTTTCCAAATCTCTTCTGCATTTTGAGTCGGTCACTGAGAGAAAATGGCTTCAGGCTGTCCAGTTATTTTGTTTTGGTATTTGGTGTTTTTGGTAGTATTTCTACTGACAAGATTAGTTTTATCTTTTTATTATGCCTTGCAGTTATTTTGAGCCCTTTTAGGCAAATCTTTTCATATTTATGTTCTGCTCTCCTCATGCATTTTTGGCAGCCTTGTTGCTTGTACTGCTGTATTTGTTTACCATGTTTCTTTGTTTTTGCATTCTGTGGTAGTTCCGCTACCATTTGTTTTGCTGCTCATTGTTTGAGTGTAGATTCTTGGCAGAGTTTTGTGCCATATCTGGTTGTTGCAGTTTTCTTTTGCCTGTATTTTGGTACATTTTCGGTGACAGTTTCATCACCTTTATTATTTTGGAGCTTCAGAATAGATAAAGATTTCAAAGGAATCCAAATAATTTATGAAATTTAATTTGGGGGAAATACGTCCAAATACTTGAATAAAATAAATAACAAAAGGCATTCCAAATGTTTGACACATCTTCAGAGGTGCACTTCTCAGAGGAGCGTGAGATCTATGCCTCTTTCTATAATTCTTCCGTGAAAAACAGACACAGTCATCTGTACTTACAAAAACTCAAGGCTGCTCGTAAACCAGAGGCTTTGAGGGCTTCCCTGTTAATATCATTTCCAGCCTCTAAACCTCAAGACTCAATGTGGAAACCATGTCCTCCTGAGTAAGAGGCTTCCATCTCCAGTGAGAAATGCCATATATGGTTTCCCCTTCCTGTGTTATTCTGTACCTTTCAAAAGAATCGAGAGCTAGCTCCATCAGTATCCTTTCTGTAGCTTCACAACCATAATTAGCCCCCTAGACCTGATTCTGTAGAGTCTGTTTATGTCTAAGAGGTTCTTACTGTTGGTTGTCATCATTCCCCTTTTTCCCATTTTTTTTACATGGGTTTGAGATGTCGCATCATCATTAGTCAATGTGAACAAATCACCTAGAGCCAATGTTTACACCACAGAGTGGCAAGCCTTGAGATAGTCTGGATTACAATAAAATGTGGAAGGGACTTCCTTTTGATGCAGCAGATGTAGTTCTAGTGTCCCATCCACCAGTAGAGGGTAAAGTAGATCACCTTATTTCCCACATTTTTCTGCAGTAGAACTTTTCTTCTCCTTGATTGTGTTAAGTTCCAGTAATGAATTGCCCAGCAATCAACCTGGTGATGTCAGAGTTGTCATCAGTGGCCTTCCCTGATTCAGCACTGATCCTGGTCTTTGGAACTGCAGCCTTTGACCTTTAAATTTTTGACACTGACCAACTTGTTAGGCTTGGATTTACTGACCTTGAATCCTTTGAGGTTGATGGAACCTTCAGCATCGATGTCAAGGGTTAACCTGTCAGCATCAATAATTGAGCTAAACTTTCTCAGGTTTTAGGATTCTATCTTACTGTTTGACCTTTGTCAACACTCAGAGTTGAGGTCCACTGCTTCAATGCTAATGTTGACTAGGGCATCACCACTAAAGGTCGAGATTTTTACAGTCCTCAGTGCCGAGGTCATTGGCAAGGAGCAGTGCTCTATTTTGGCCCCAGCACTAACCGTGCAGACCAAGATTGGACTATGACTTTGGTTGCCTTGGGACCTCAATGACCTGCCTTGATGGTTGTCCACCCCCTTCCAGTACAGTACATTCAGACTGTAACATTTTTTCCAAATTGTCATTTTCTCTACCTCAGCATCCTTCCCACAAAATGGTAAGGAAAGTGCAAATGCCAGAGGGAGCACGTTGACTCCCCCACCCTAGCTGTAAATTAGCTTGAAGATATGGACTCCCCAATTCTCCCACTGAAGTATCCTAAATATGGTGAGTTTCTTGACATTCTGACCAAGACAGGATGATCCCCCCTGATTCCAGAACGCCTTCTCCTGGATGGTCCCTCACTATGTAAAATGATAGAGCTGGTGGCAGATACATCAGGGAAGAACCCAGATGTGGTGGCCCTAGTTTCAGAGATATCAGCTAGGATCCTGCTTTCACCCAGTGCCCAGGCAGGACTTTCTTCCAACTCAAAGTAGACTTTGTGGTGGCTGCAGCTGCCATAGTTTCCCCACTTCACACAACCCTGCAGTTCACCTACCATACAAGAAGTTACACGTCTTGGACCACAGGGGAGAGCGCAGTTATTTGTCCTGTCCGTTCACCTTGAGGGTGATAAATTATGAACTTCCAGACAGACTTTGCAGAGGATACATCCAAGACTTTGGAAGGGTTATCAGAAAGAGATAAGAAGGAACTACTCTCTTAGATGTTGACCATATGAACAGTGTTTGGCTAAGGATAGGTTTACTATCCTTAGCAAAGTATCTCCATGTGCCTCGTATATAATATAACGGATAGGTGATTGAGGGTAGCAAACAGTGACATTACACTTAGGTGCCATGCCCCTCTCCCTCCCCTCTCTCTCTCTCTTTCTCTCGCTCTCTTACTGCTTTCACTGCGGATATTAACGTCAGTTTGATAGCAGCCTTCTGTTTGTTCAGGCAGTAAAATCTGAGCATCAGAAATGGGAACATGAGCACATGATCTTCACTGCATTTGGGGGTCAGATTCCAAACCACCTGCATGTACCTTTTCTAGGATGCAGCTAAGTCAGTGCAAGGTTATTTTTAGGGCCAGCCAGCAGCAGTTTGATAATGGAAATTTTGGAAGAGGTCATATAGACCGTGTAACTTACAGAATATCCATCAGCCCAAAGGAAGATGACCTAGGCAGAGCAATCAGGGTACTATGGCCTTTCTTGAAGAGAGGCACAGTCTAATCCCTGAAGGCTTGCATGACTGCTCCATTCTGGAGACAAAAGTCGGCAATTTGTCTCTCCATTTGTCCTTGTGTGTGGTCATCATCCAATACAGTTTTGTAAGGATGTTTATATCCAATAGCAATTCTGTTCTTTTCCTATTCCCACCCAGACCACAAGGGTCTACTTCACAATGTCGAAAGTCGACAATATCGAAGCTGATATTGTCGGCACCACAACATCGAAAGCGCAGAACATCATGCAGGTAAACAGAAATCTCCGTAGGGGGAGATTTCCGTTTACCTCAATGTAGTGTGGTCTCGGAGTTGGAATATTTAAGTAGGGGGGGTGTGGGGGTGCAGGGAGGCTTGCCCCCTTGCCTATGCTAGTTATTTTTTATTTTTTAAACGTTATTCGATGTTTTACTACATCGATCACTAGAGGTCGACCTTTAGTGATTCGATGTATTA
>NC_056743.1:793542707-793587707 GCF_019279795.1 Protopterus annectens | reverse complement strand
CTATAGGGCACCATTTGGAGTCTGTGCTGCTGCCCACAACTCATTCTTGGGTGAGTTTGAGGTGGAAACACTCAGCATGTTTTTGGCAGGTGGGAGGGACCTCACAAACATAGGAAGAACATGCAAACACCATTTACGCATTGGCCGGAAGTCAGGATTGAACATTGTACCTTGTACATGGCAAGTGAAAACCTTAACCATTATGTCTACTTCTGTGTATAGTTATTGAATTATAAAGTTATCACTTATCATACCTCTCAACTGTGGAAGTTAAATTAGGTTGTCTTACAGGAGTTGATCTAGTTGTTGGGAACACCTCAAATAGATGTGTTCATCTCCTTTCAAAACAGACAGCTAAATAAATCCCTCATTTATGCCCAGAGTTGTTTGAGTTTACTTTGAAACAAGCCATCAAATCAATCTCCCATTGTTCTATCCAGATCCTCAGAAACAAGAAGAAAAGATTCTACATACTGTGGATGTGTATAGTCAGTTCACACACTATTTTGACAGAACTAAGACCTTTGAAAGAGCAAATCTGCTGTTTATTTTTTGTGATGGGACAAAGAAAAGACAACCCTTGTTAAAGCAGACTGTTTTAATATGGTTATCTAGAGCTATTGCATTTTGTTATTCCTACCTACTTCTGTGTATAATTTGTTGTTGGGATATAAAGTGATGTTTATTGTTAATATCTGTTAGAAGTCCAGGATGAATAAGCTGTTTCTCTGTTTATGGTCAAGAAAATCCTGAAGTTTTATATGACTGTTGATTTACCTCTAAGGGGGTGGCCAATCAGCATTCAAAGTGTAGGTTTTGGAGGAAGCCAGACCTTTGTGAATCTGGCAGATTGTTGTATCCTAAGCAGGATACAGCCCATATAACCACAACGCTACTGCAGCAATGAGGAAGTCAAACATCTAGTGTTATGTTAAGTGCAATTTATACAACTGCACTTTCCACAGTAAATTTGTTAAACAGAGTTTTTCCCCCCTCATTATTAACTGCTAAGCTGCTCATTTTCTTGTACTTCATTAGTGGTAATATGTTTGATGCGATCTCCTCTCATTATATCTGCAAAATTCACAATTTTATTTTACAGGATTTTGAGAACTTGAATATTCTATATTTATGAAGTAACAGTGCAGGGTTCCTTACTTCTGTGATTATCATACCCCTTCTCTATTTCCTTTTGTTCTTATTCCTCTGTCTCCAGACCTTCTACTACTGTTATCAAGTAATCTAGGGGATTTTGTGTCATTTAGGACCTAGCCTTCTGGTAATTTAAATCTTAAGAAGACAGAATTTATATATTCTTGTTTTTTTTTGTAGTTTGCTTTGCTAGGACAAAATGTTATTGAAATTTTGGGTTGCTTCCCAAAAAGCAGATTATTTTCAGAAGCATTGATTTACTTTAACCTTCTTAAAATGAATAATTTTGATCTATTAGAACAGTATTAATATGTACTGATAATTTAAGTATTGTAAACTACATTATGATATGATGTTGTCCTTTTCATTCTTCCTCAACGTATGGGTTCGTCTGTGATCCTCAGATTCGACTCGGATGCTTATTTCAGACTTAGGATCTAGCTCCTACCTCTACCCATAACGCCCTGCTGTATCACCAAAGCCCCAGATCTCATTTGCTGTCTTTGCGAACAGACGCAGGTTTCACAGCTCTCAAGCATTTTTGTGTTTGTGAGTATAGCAAAGTTTCTGTTTTAAAAACTTTCCTTTGAACTCTTCTGTACTTAAATTTTTCCTTCCTCTCACTTTTTCAAGTTATTGCTGGTGTTAGCCTCCCTTTCTTCTATTTTATACAGTACTGTCTTATACCATACTTGGTATTGCCTTTCTACCCTTCTTATAAGGGTATTTTTTCTTTTACCATTGTCGGTATCTTCAACTTCCTGCTCTTAGTTAAAACAAAGAAAAAGCGTATTGTTTTTTTCCTTGCTGTGTTGTTATTGCTGTGACTTTCTCTGCCACCATGTCAGAGAAACTCACAGGGTTTAAGAAGTGCACTTCTTGTGGGCATAAAATCCCTAATTTGGATGCCCAGAAGGAGTGCATGTATTGTTTGGGGGCTGAACATCTGAATACTAATTGCAAGATGTGTGCAGTCTTTAATCCCAGGGTCTTTGCAGATCATCGCAGCAAACGTATTTTGAGAGGACTTTCACCAGCTGCTACTATTTCAGGGGCTTAAACTCCCTCCAGAGGCAGTAAGTCAGCCCCTCTGGAACATAGGAAATGCTCCTCTATGAAGTTCCCTGGGTCTTCTTCAGAGCCTTCTGCGAAATCCAGAAAGCCATTGGATCCCACACTTCTGGATCTAAGTCTGTACCATCGGATCCGAAGCCTTTGGTTCCTAGTGCTTCTACTGCAGTCATTACAATAAGCCTTGTCTCTAGACATTCAGATCCTAGAGCCTCAGATCCTAAACAGGGTACTTAGCTATAGGAGCACTACATCAGAGTATGCTGTTAAAACCATTTATCCTACCCCACCTTCGATGTTGCTTCAGACACCCAAGAAGCACTCTAGGCCTCCTTCCACTTCCTCCTCTAGGTCATCCAGGAGCTTGTCAGAAGAGGACGCGAATGGGATGATGCGAAGGTTTTTTAGACCACAGTTTCAGATGGGGGGTATTACCAATTCTGTCCACTACTGGATCCATGAGTATGCCTGCAACTTCTGCAGCCATATTTTCTCCTTCACTGATCCGTCCAGTGGTTTCAGAGTCCCATGATCCAAGATCCCCAAGGGTTCCGGTGTCGGATCTGAGAAAAACTTCTTTTTCAACTCTGATGATTTCCTTAATCAGTTCTGTCCCGATAGGATCGGATCAGAATGGGTCTTGGAGCCAAAGTGTCAAGAGTTGGATCTGAGAGGATGGGCTCAGTTCCAAGTTTGTCAGATCCGTCCCTTCCGCTCAGATCCTCAGCCCCTGACAGTTTGAATCCAATTTTACCCCTGAGGCTCGGATCCTGGGAGGTTCCTGGTCTGTCTTCCTTGGGAGTTTCAGATCTGAGGAGGCAGACTGGAGTTTCCCTGGGTCCATCTGCCTTTGAGGGTGTAGAAAAGACTTCTTCTCTCTAAAGAGAACCGCCCTGTCGTATCTCAACTCCAGCTACCTTTTCCCCATCGAGTCCTAGCTCTGAGTCCACAGACCTATTCCACAAGGACAGCCAGAATCAATAAGTGTCCAGCCAGTTCCAGTGGAGGAACTTCCCCTCTCTTCCAAGTCTTCACCTGAGCATCCCACAGAGGAAGTTCATCAGAAGATAACATGTAAAAGAAGTGACATTGACTCCCCTTTGGAGTCTGTCGCAGAAGATACCAATTTTGATGAAGGAGAGGGGTCCTCTAGGTCAACACCTGATGACATCTCCTTTGGAGATATCCTAGAGATCTTGAAACAGAAAGGTGGTTGGTCTTCCCAAAACCCCTCACCAAAAGAATTGGTTTTATTGGAGGCTTTTGCTTCTGCCCCATCTACGTCTTGGGTTACCCCCACCACAGGGATAAACATATTGACTTAGTAACCCATTGTGCTTTGAAGGAGCCGGACACCATTGAACCTAGTCCAGAGAGACCCAAACAGTGTTTGATTACCCCCCTTTGACAGACCATATGCAAAGGGGTCCCCATAGATGCTATGGTGTTGGTGGCAGCCACCAGAAAGGAGCTAGCAGAACGGAGTTCTATTATCCATCTGCCTAACAGGAAGTCTAGAGTGTTGGACAGGTTTGGAATGCCAGTTTCTGCCTCAACAGCCTTTGCCCTGAGGTCGCTAAATTACCTGGCACATTACACTCTGCTTCAGAGAGATTTGACCAAGGAGTTTTTAGATACTCTGAGTCCATGTCTGCTGAGGACTTCAAAAGAGCATCCTCTGAGGTGGCCACTCTTTTGTGCACATCTAGTGCTTCAGTGAGGTTGATCTCTTACACAGCTGAAGGCACCTCATAAGCAGCCATTTCTGGCATTGCCTTAAGGTGATATGCCAGCATGTGGTTTTGTGACGTCATGGAACCTTTAAGATGTTTTTATTAATGCCTCGTTTGATGCCACTTCTATGTTTGGACCATCAGTTAAAGAGATGCTGACCCACAGTGAGATAGATGGAAAGTCTCTATCTTCCATAGGAATCAGGTTTTCTACTCCTTAATGAACCCTTTGTAGGATTCAGAGGCAGTATGATGATGTGGCTCCGCAAATCTCAAGGTCCTTTCCAAGATCCACGTGATGACAATTCCTTCAGAGGCAGAAGGGGAAATTTCAATGGCAGTTGCCCTAGTGGCAGGGGAGGTCCGCAAAATTAGGGATTCTAGGACTCTTTCTCGGGCAAGCCTTTCCAGCACTCATTACCAACTCTGGAGGCAGTTGGGGGGGGTCGATTTTCCTTGCACCCAGATGTCTGGGAAAATATAACAAAAGATTCTTGGATGCGCAGCATAATATCCAGAGGTTATTACACACCATTTTCCCTTCTTCCTCCTACTAAAAGGAAGAAACTTCCTGACATCCCACCCAGTCAGAGGAAGGCAGCAGCACTAGACATTTTGAATCTGCTAGACAAGAGTCATCCAAAAGGTCCCTCCAGGCCAGATAGGATTCAGAGCTTATTCACGCTTTTTTTAGTTCCAAAGAAAACAGGAGACCTGAGACCTATTTTGGATCTAAGCAATTTAAATAAGTTTGTAAAGAAAGCAAAGTTCCAAATGGTCACAATCCAGTCTATTCTGCCCTTTCTTCGCAAGGACTAGTGGATGTGCTCTGTTGATTTTCAGGATTTATACTGTCACATCAAAACAGACTGGTGATCCAGAAGAAATATTCACTTTCAGCTGGCAGCCAGTCTATACCAATTCAGAGCTCTACCCTTTGGACTCACCATAGCCTCCATGGTGTGCCCTTTGGGCTCACCACAGCCCCCAGGGTGTGTACCAAGTGCATGTTAGTGGTGGCAGCTCACTTGAGACTGAAAGGATTCCAGATGATTCCATATCTAGATGATTGGCTCCTTACTGCCTTCTCCAAGCATCTACTTCTACATCCCAGGACTATTTGCTCCAGTTTTGCAATTCTTTAGGCATAACTATAAATTATGCCAAGTCAAATGCAAACCCAATACAGAGCCTGGAGTTCATCAGCTCTCATATAGACACATTGAAACAAATAGTATCCTTACCTCAGCATTGTATTTGTATGATAAAGACTCACTTTCACTTTCTCTGTACTCGTTTTAACTCCTCTGGCGAGATCAGTATTGCAAACATTAGTTCTATGGCAGTGGCCATTTTGTTACTTCCTTTTGCATACTTTTTTATGTGAGTTCTACAATGAATACTAGCTGTACAATGGTCCATTCTCTACCAGCAGCTATCCTATCCAGTCAGGCTTACCCGAATTTGCAGAAGACACATCAGTTGGTGACTGCAATCCAACAATCTACATCTAGGCAGACTCTTTGTCTTCTGATCCCTTATGGCCACAGTGACCACGGAGACTTCCCAATTATGGTGGGGGGATATTGCTTGGGAAGAACTGTCCAAGGCACGTGGTCCTCCCAAGAGACAAAGTTGCATATCAATGCCCTGGTGATGAGAGCAGTCCTACTAGGGTTGCAGGTTTCCCAAGATGCTTTTCCCTTCAGAATGATTGCATTTCAGACGGACAGCATGTCTGTAGTCTGGTACATCATCAGACAAGGAGGAATCTGATCTTTACCCCCTTTGCAGAGAGGGCTTAAGAGTATGGGAATGGGCAATCTCTTCAGACCATTTTCTAGTTGCAGTGCACATTCCAAGGAAAAACAGCGTGTTAGTGGACAAGCTCAGCAGATCCATTCTAATGCATCATGAGTGGTCTCTCAATCAATCTGTGACTGAGATGATCTTCCAGTATTGGGGCCAACCTTGCCACTCCCCTCAACAACAAGTGTGCCAAGTACTTCGCTCTGATCCCCACTCAGGGAGAGTCACGAGATGCTCTGATTCACGCTTGGCCCTCAGGTTTCCTTTATGCTTATGTCCCTCTTCCCCTAATTTCCAAATTCTTACAGAAAGCAAGCAGGCTGAAGAGCTCAGTGATCCTCATTGCTCCTTTCTGGCCTTAGCAGGTATGGTTCCCCTTCCTACGGTCTCATCTTCATTATCTTCCATGTATGCTGGAGCACACACTGGATCTCCCATCACACCCATGAGGGATCCAACATGTAACATCCCAGCATTTGAGCCCTAAGACTAACTGCATGGTTTCATCACTTCCAGTAATAGACAGCTCAGGGTTTCTTCTCCTGTATGCAGTATTATTTTGGTGTCTCAATAAGAATCAAACAAAAAGGTTTACAGAAGCAAATGGAAAAGATTCTCTCTTTGGGCTTTGAATAAGGACATAGACCCTTTATCTGCCCCACTTGCTGTGATTCTACAATTCTTGACAATGCTTTTTGAGGAAGGAGCTAGTTTTTCTACTGTTAAACTCCAACTACCAGCTATCTTGAAGTTTCATACCAGCAACAGACATGTTTCTCTCACTTCTTCTAAATTAAACAAAGCTTTCATGAAAGAAATTTTTCTTTTAAAACCTCCAATTAAAGATCCTTGTTCACCTTAGGACCTTACACAGGTGTTGCAAGGACTAACTCAAAAGCCCTTTGATAATTCATCTGAAGCTGATCTGAAGTTTTTATCATGGAAAACAGTTTTCTTTGCAGCTATCACTTCTGAAAAAGAGAATGTCCGAACTCCAGGCTCTCTGCCAAATTTAAATACATATTTTTTTATTACGACAGGGTTTCTTTAAGGACTAACCCTTCATTTTTTTGCCTAAAGTGGCTTCAGAGAATAACATTACCAATCCATTCATTTATTAGTTTTCTTTCCAAAGGTTATCAATAAAGGAAAATACATGTTACACCTCCTGGATGTGTATAGACAATTACATTTTTATCTTGAAAGAACAAAACACTTCTGAAAATCAGATCAACTGTTTGTTTCCTTTTCTTAAAAAAAAAAAAAATTGGTCATCCAGTGTCTAAAGTTACTCTAGCTAAATGGATAACAGATTGCATCTCTTTGATTTATTCACAAAAAGGCATGGCATTACCTAAGCATCCCAAGGCTCATTCAACCAGATCCATTGCTACTTCATCTGCATTTTGGTCTAGAACATCTATTGATAGCATTTGTGCTGCAGCTACATGGTCCAGTGTTCATACTTTTGTTTCTCATTACAAATTGGATATTGTTTCTAGAAATAGAGCCTCCTTTGGTTCATTTTTGCTCAGAAATATTCTTCCATGAGGGCCATGCAACAGCAATGTAGCTGGATACTGTGTCCCATAAGCTGAGGAAGAATGAAGAGGACAACATCAGATTTAAAAGTTATGTTCTTACCATAACTAGGTATCTGTGTTACCCATTTCATTCTTTCTCAACTTCCTTCTCATTCATCCCTCATCCAAAGCTTCTGGATTGACCTATTAGACTGTATTGGAACCTACAGTTCCAAGTTTGAACCCCATCTTTCTTTCTTCATCTCCTGCCCCTGTTGATATGATGAGGATTGGGCAGCAAACTTGATGTGGGTATTTGGTGATACAGCAGAGCATTGTGGGTACAGTGAAGAGCTCGAGACCTGGATCCTAAGTTTGAAATATGCGGCCAAGTTGGATCTGAGGGTTGGATCTAAACCCATATATTGAGGAAAAATTAAAAGGGATAACACAGATACCTAGTCTGAATATATCTTTTAATTTTCTCAACTAATAAAAATGTAAAGTATTGGAGTTTGTTTTCTTGTTGAGAATTCACTGCAGAATCTTTTTCACAATGTCTGTGTAATGTTCTGTTAAAGTTTGCCCACACAATGTATACTAAACAAGTCCTGGCTCTCTCTTCTTTTTGTATATTCAGGCAGCAGCTATGGCTACCTCTGCTGGAACAGTTTCGGAAGATGCTGTGGAAGATGATGGGGGGGGTGGAATGTCTCGCAGTTCTTCTGATCTGTCAAAACTTAGCTCCAAGAGTGCGAAGGAAAGAAGGAATAGAAGGCAGAAGTGGAAACAGAAAAGGAGATCTGAAGGGGAAGAGAAAGGAGACAGTGAAAAGATTGTGAAATCAGAATCTGATGATGGCATCCGAAGAAAGGGCTTTAGATTCCCAGACAACAGACTAGGGAGGAAATGTTCTATCATGAATCAGGTAAGGTTTCTTATTGTTTGACTCTGGAAAAATGAAATTTAGTGTAGAAGATATACACGTTTACATTGCATTACATTAAATTCCTGGAAATCTAACCAATTCTGTGGAATTTCAAATCAGAATTATAAATCCAGGTGTAAAATATGTGTGGAATAACTTATCAGTTTATATTAATTTTTTAAGTGTATTACATAAACAGTGAAGAAAATTACTTGGCCTACAAATGTTAAGTTTTTCCCCTTGCACTGTGTACTGAAATATATATAGTTGTGTGAGAATTCACAATAGCAATATATGTGTAAATAAGTGGATCATTGGTACAAAATTTGTTATATGATTCGGATTTCTACCAGAGGTGGGCATTAGCCCATGGCAAGATTTTTTTTAAGAATCAGTAAAATCGGTAGCACATGGAACTGCATTCTTTTTTTTTTTTTTTTTGTGAACAGGTTCTTTTCATAGGAAGTTACTGGCTAATGGCCTAGGGCCCTTACAAACCTAGCCAAGTTTTGCCGTTGTTTCCACAATCAGCACCTATTCCCCTGTTCCAAGAGTGACACAAGTGGAACCCCCCCCCCCCCGGTGAATTTATGGTTTCCCATCCAGTTGTCCAGATTGCGCTTGAAGAGGGACAAAGAGGTGCTTTGCTTGACATGAATTGGGAGTCTGTTTCACAGGTGCGTTAACCTCTGAGAGACAGCCCTGTCCCTCCAGTAGGTTCTATTAATGTCACATACCAAGTTAAGGTCTTTAGAATGAATAACCTGTGAGCCATTGGACTTGGGGGTATGCAGCATTTCCAGTAAAGCAGAGTCAGAGATTGCCTTATATGCAAGGCAGAGATCGCCTGTGAGTAATCTGTATGAAACGGAGTAAAGTGACCGTGATTTCAGCCAGTCCACATAGAACAGATTCTGAATACCTTGAATTCTCCTTGTGAGGAACTTTTGTGGTCTCTCCAGTTGCTGCAGGTGCCTGGAAAGTTACATGCCAAAAGGGGTGTTGTACTCAATTATTGGCCTGATGAGGGAAGAGTACAGGGAGGTTATAACTTCTTTTTTTCTGTAGGCAATGCCCCTACTTTTGAGATGAACAATATAGAATGCCCTTCTTACTACTGGAGACATGGTGATCAAAGGTAAGGTTGCTGCCAACCTGTGTGCCCAGATCTCTCACCACTGAGTGTATGCTTAAGGTGTTTCTGTTGATGTGGTAGTTGGCAGGAACATCGCTCTTAGCGAAAGGGATGATGATGCATTGTTTGGATCAAGTTTAAAGCCATGACTTTGGTACCAGTCATTTGCTTGCGTAAGAACCTCTTGTAGGATGTTGACATTGTTTGGAGATTCTATGACCACTCCCAGTTAGCAGTCGTCAGCAAACTTTTCTTTTTGAAACAAGAACCATCTTTATTGAACCATCACTTATGACATATGCAATCATACATTTATATAAATGACAAAACATATTGATATAATGTTAAGTTGTCAATCTCGCCTTCATTCTTGCTTGATGGGTTCGGAGCCGATCCCTCGGCTCCGACTCGGCACTTGCTAAGCTCGAGAGTCACTTTTACCAGCTCGAGGCAGCCCCATATCCCATGATGCAAGGCGGTAAGTACCCAGATCTCGTTTGCCGCTTCGCTTATGAGGTCCTCCTTTTACCAGCTCCTGGTAAGTGATTCACTTTGTTGATATTTAAGCCCCTTTTTGTAAAAAAACCTTTAGTTTTTAGTTATAAGTTAATTATATAGATTTTCTGACAGAAAATCCCTGTCTCTTCTAATTTTTTTTAGTCAAACTTTACCCATCCCATCCCCTCCCTGTTAGGGTGTGTGTGTTTGTTTTATAGTAATACCTTTTTGGTATTTTATTTAATTTAATTTTTTGACTGGTGTGTGTGTGTGTTTTGTGAAGCACCATGTCAAAGGAGAGGGTCTCAGGTTTTAAGAAGTGTGACTCGTGCTGTCAGAAGATGTCTCTGACAGACGGTCACACTTCTTGCCTGTATTGCCTGGGGCCTCTTCACCTGCAGGACTCCTGTGCTATTTGTCATTCCTTCAGCCAGAGAGTCCTGCAGGAAAGACGTAACAAGCTGATACTTAGTGGCCTTCTTAAGCCGGAGGGCTCTCCGGCTAAGTCGGCTCCATCAAAATCAGCCAAATCTTCCAAGGCCCAGGCTTCTGTGTCTAAGCCTGCGGCCTTGGCTCCGACTCGTTCCGAGTCGAGATCGGCTCCGGCTGGAGCCGATTCTGGCTTAACAAAGCCTTCGGCACCGATGGCTATCGGTGCCGATTCTGCATCGACCACTTCGGTGTCGGCTCCGATCGGTTCTGACCACCATGTGGCACAGGCATCGGTGTCGGCTCCGATCGGCTCTGACACCGTTACTTTTGTGGCTGTATCGGCTCCGGCTGGAGCCGATGCATCGAGGCTTCCTGTCGGCTCCGATAAGTCTTCGGCTCCGACAGGATCTATAGTATCGGTTCCGATGGCTCATTCCAGGAAGAGGTTGAGGTCTCCTTCCTTGGAGCCGATACTTTCGGCTCCGGCTTCACCTCTCCTTTCGGAACGGAGCCATCGGAGCCGATCTTCAAGGTCATCCAGACTTTCAGACCATGACCTAGAGAGAGTGGTCAGCAGATTACTTAAGTCACAGGTACTGGCCCAAATGTTACATAGTCCGTCTCAACAGACGACTGTTGGTCCACACCCCGTTACAGTTCCTCCTTCAACTCTACCCCAGAGCTTGGAGTTGGAGTCTTCGGGAATGGTTACTGCTACGGCTGGAGGACAGATACCCCCTTCTGTTCCTTCAGCCTCTACTCTTATCTCCTCTTCGAGACCTTCCTTAGAGGGATTCGGTGGTCGGGCTTCCATGGTCTCCTCCGAGGGGTGAGTGGCATCGGATCCTTGTCCGAACCCGCTCTTCCCTATGGAGCCTCGGCCTCGGTGAGTTCGGCTCCGACATCTGCCTCGGAGACTTCCCCTCTGGTGGTCCCTGGAGTTCCTAGTTCTTCGGAACGGGTTCTCTCGGACCTGCCTGGGTGGGGAGCATTCGAGGTGATGAAGAGTGTGCTGGCCACTGGTATCAGTCAGCAGTCTGTTCCCGTAGCTCCTCCCTCTATAGTGCCTGTTGACATCTCTGCCACTTCTCTTGCTATAGGACCCAGAGATCCTCCGCCTCAGGTTTCCCCATTGGGAATTTCCCCCTCTTCCGAGGATTCTCCTGATGTTTCGGGAGATCCTCCTAGGAAGAGGACTTGTAAGAGGAAGCATGTAGACTCCCGAGTCTGTCACTCGGATACTGACTTTGATGAGTCAGAGGGATCCCCTAGATCCCCTCTGAGGATGTCTCCTTCTCAGACATCCTAGAACTCCTTAAACAGAGGAAACTGGCCCACCAACAATCCCTCTGAGGATGAGTCAGTATACCTAGAGGCGTTTGGATCTCTGCCCTCCACCTCCTGGGTGTCTCCGCCTTCGACCCCTTATGCAGGTTATTGCCCGAAAGGCGTGGGCAGCTCCTGACTCTGTAGAGCCAGTCCCTAGGAGGCCTTCAAAATTTATCACTGCCCCGAGTGACAAGCAATTCCTCACTAAGGGTGTCCCCGCTGATGCCATGGTGGTGGCTGCGGCCACCAAGAAGGAACTTGCAGATCCTTCCGTACCCGTCCATCCTCCTAATAAGGACTCTAGGACCATGGATAGGTACGGTAAGCGGATGTTTTCCTCAGCGACCTTTGCTATACGTTCGCTGAATTACCTATGTCACTTCACCAGACTCCAAAGGGATATCCTTAAGGAGCTAGGTGATGTTGTACAGGATCCTACAGCTGCAGGAGCTCAGGAAAAAAATTGCTTTGCAGCTAGGAACCCTTAATTCCATTGCAAACTCCTCCATGCGGCTAATATCATATGCTGCTGATGGAGCGAGTAGGGCCGCAGGTACAGGTGTGGCCCTTAGACGCCAAGCCTGGATGCGGCTATGTGACTTTGCAGATCCCTTTAAGGCGTCCTTCACAAATTCTCCCTTTGATGGGTCAGCTTTGTTTGGCCCTCAAGTGAAGGAAACTTTGACCAGGTGTGAGCAGGACAGCAAGACTCTTTCTGTCAGGAGTCCGTTTTCCACCCCTTCTAGACCTTACCCCAAAGGACAGAAAGGTGGCAAAATGTGGTTCCGCAAATCCCAAGGAGTCACGCCGGATTCACGTGGTCAGTTTACCCCTAGAGGCAGAGGGGTAACAACAACAGACGCTCTAGAGGCAGAGGGGGTCCAAAAAAACAGGGAAACAGAGAGCCTCTCTCTGACAAGCCCTTTCAGCATCCCTGAGATGTTGCCCGGCTGTCCATCCTTGGAGGCAGTCGGGGGAAGACTATCGCTGTACCCAGAAGCCTGGCGTTCCCTCACTCAAGACAGATGGGTACAGTCGATCATATCCGAGGGTTACAAAATTCCTTTCGAGGAAAGTCCTTTCTATCACTCAAATTCCCTTCCAGATGTACCACCCGGTCTAAGGGAAATTGCAGAGTTAGAAGTCTTAAAACTTCTGCGAAAAAGAGCCATTCAGCCAGTTACGACAGATCATTCAGAGCCCGGAATCTACTCAAGGTTCTTTTGGTCCCCAAAAGACGGGAGACTGGAGACCAATATTGGATCTCAGCAGACTCAACAAGTCTGTGAGGAAGACAAGATTCCGAATGGTCACTCTTCAGTCAATTCTGCCCTTCTTACAGAAGGACAACTGGATGTGCTCAATAGATCTTCAGGATGCGTACTATCACATCAAAATTCACAGACGCTCCAGGAGATTTCTCCGCTTTCGGCTGGGGTCCAGTCATTTCCAGTTCAGAGCCCTGCCCTTTGGTCTCACTACAGCCCCCAGAGTGTTCACCAAATGCATGGCAGTGGTCACGGCTCACCTGAGACGTCAAGGATTCCAGGTGTTTCCGTATCTCGACGACTGGCTCCTTTCAGTCACCACCAGGCATCAGCTTATTCAAGCCAGGGATTACACAATAAAGCTTTGTACTCCTTTGGGCATCTCGATAAACTTCGAAAAGTCATCCTTATCGCCCTGCCAGTCTATTACTTTCATAGGCGCAAACTTAAACACTGTTCGGATGTCAGCTACCCTTACAGAACAAAGAGTTTCAGACATTCAAAGTCATGTCAGGATCATTCTAGCCAACAAGAAAGTACAGGCCAGAATGGTTCTAAAAGTATTAGGCCTCATGGCTGCGGCCATTACTCTTCTTCCCCTGGCTCGCTTCTACATGCGCCTTCTTCAGTGGATGCTGTTCACACAGTGGTCGTACCAACAACTTCCAATGCGTCACCAGATTCTGGTGACACAGACTTGCAAAGATCATCTTGCTTGGTGGATCACATCTCCCCAGGTTCACCAAGGCAGACACTTTGTACCCCCATCCCCGGTAGCCACTGTCACCACGGATGCCTCCCTGATCGGGTGGGGGGGTCATTATCAGGGCAGGATGTTTCATGGGATGTGGCAGCCGTTCGAATACCACCTGCACATAAATGTCCTGGAGATGAGAGCAGTGCTTTTAACATTGCAAGCCCTCAACGACTTTCTTCCCGTAGGGACAATTGCAGTCCACACAGACAACATGTCTGTAGTTTGGTATATCAGCAAACAGGGCGGAACCAAGTCCTACCCCTTGTGTCGAGAAGCGCTCAGACTATGGCAATGGGCAATCTCCTCTCATCGGTTTCTGGTAGCAACGCATATCCCTGGGAAAACCAACATTGTAGCGGACAGATTGAGCAGAGCTATTCTCATGCCTCACGAGTGGTCTCTCAAGCAATCTATAGCGGAAGAGATTTTTCTGGATTGGGGTCGTCCATGTTGCGATCTTTTTGCTACTCCCCAAAACAGCAAATGCCCAGACTTCTTCTCTCTCTTCCCTCTTCCAGGCCATCCCCCCAGAGACGCTCTGACCCAGGATTGGCCCCAGGGACTTCTTTATGCCTTCCCTCCATTTCCTCTGATCCCTCAGGTTATCCAGAAAGCTACCGTTTTGAGAGCCAAATTGATTCTCATTGCCCCTTACTGGCCTCGACAAGTTTGGTTCCCGTTCCTCCATCATCACCTTGGTGCAGCCGTGGCATCTGGACCCAGTGCCAGATCTTCTGATTCACCAATCGGGTCAGCTGCACCGGTCAATCCCTTCTCTCAACCTCACAGCATGGTTGCTCCACTTCCTTCCTTAGCCAGGCTTCCTTTGATCTCTAACCCAGTTAGAGACATCATAGTAGCCGCTAAAATCCTCTACCAGGAGGATTTATACAAGCAAATGGAAACGTTTCTCTTATTGGGCTAAGGCCAAGAATATTGATCCCTTTACTGCCCCTGTTCAGGCAGTCCTGGATTTCTTAGCAGAGATTTTTCATGCAGGCTCCTCTTATTCCACAGTCAGAGTTCAATTGGCTGCTATTTCCAATTTTCATGTCGGGATAGCAGATCATAATATTATGTCCCATAGGCTCTGCAGGGCCTTCTTGAAAGGAATTTTCCTACTAAAGCCTCCAATCAGGAATCCTCCTCCTCAGTGGGATCTAAATTTAGTGCTGACATCTTTGATTCTTCCCCCCTTCGAGCCAGCTGCTTCTTGTTCCTGAAATATCTTTCTTGGAAAACTTTATTCCTAGTGGCTATTACATCGGCCAGGAGGGTGTCTGAACTTCATGCTCTTTCGGTTCGACCCCATTTGGTTTTTCACAAAGACAGAGTATCTTTGAGAACTAACCCAACCTTTCGCCTAAGGTCGCTTCAAAGAACAATTTGAATCAATCCATTGATCTCCCTGTATTTTTCCCTAACTATTCAGATAGAGCTGAACAAAAGCTACATTATCTTGATGTCCACCGTCAACTTAGATATTATTTGGACAGAACAAAAAATTTAGAAAATCTGATCAACTTTTTGTTTCCTATGCGGATAATAAAAAGGCCTTCCTGTTTCTAAAGTGACTTTGTCTAGATGGCTTTCTTCGGTCATCTCTGAAATTTATCTGCTCAGGGGAAAACAGCTGTGCTCAAAACCTAAAGCACATTCAACTAGGAGCTTAGCTACTTCTACAGCTTTTCAAGCTAGACTTCCTTTAGACACTATTTGTGCAGCGGCCACTTGGGCCACTCCTCACACTTTTGTTTCCCATTACAAATTGGACTTGGCCTCCAGGGACAGAGCCAGTTTTGGCTCTACAGTCCTCAAGAGTTTGTTCCATTGAGCCACCCAGGATAGAGGTGCTAGGGACGCGGTCCCATCAAGCAAGAATGAAGGCGAGATTGACAACTTAACATTAAGAAGTTATGTACCTACCATAACGTTCCATGTTAGTTGTCTTCTCTCGCCTTCTTTCTTGCGCCCCTCCCTCCTTCCCCCTGGCCTGGACAGACCTTGTTATAAGAAACTGTTATGCTGAAGACCATTCAGACCTGGTCCTTCTTCCATCTGTAGTTTTCTTTCTTCCTTTGGGAAGTATTTTATGCTTGGTGCTATTGCCCTTTGTCATCAAACGAGATCTGGGTACTTACCGCCTTGCATCATGGGATATGGGGCTGCCTCGAGCTGGTAAAAGTGACTCTCGAGCTTAGCAAGTGCCGAGTCGGAGCGGAGGGATCGGCTCCGAACCCATCAAGCAAGAAAGAAGGCGAGAGAAGACAACTAACATGGAACGTTATGGTAGGTACATAACTTCTTATTTTCATTTACAGATATTATACATCACATATCTTCCATAAAATCATTGTCCCTGAAACATTATATATAGTTCATTCAGTTCCTGCCTTTCCTTAAACCTCATTCCTCCTCCAAAATGTTATTCTGCATGCATTTTTCTCACAATTCCATTTTTTGTATGGAATTTGCTCCTACCCTTTCCTAAAGATCCCACTTCCAGTTCTTTTTATCTCTGTTACTGTATTCACTACTACTAGTACAATTGGTTTAGACTTTGATTTCCATTCTCTAGTAATTGTTTTTTGGCAGCGACCAGAATTAAACTCACCAAGGCCTTACTTTGTTTAGGCAATTCTGATTCTGTATCACAGCTCAAAAAATAATTTCCTTAATTATATTAATTTATTCACCCAGTATATCTGACAGAATAGTCTGCAGAGAGTTTTTAAAGTCTGCCATCTCATTACACTACCAAAACAATGTGTTTCCTATTACCCCTTTCTTCCTCATCACACCTCCATCATTTGTAATCTACTTAAGAGAAATTCTTTGGAGTCTGCTTGGGGTATGCAAACACTTCCAAGCAAAGATCCAAAATCTTCTAGACTTTGTTGCATATTTGGGAGACCTACATATATCCAAGCCAAAAAAGAAGGTCAGCACCCAACTCCTGTGACATAGGCAATCCAAATAAGATTATTTCAAAGATGAACAGCAAAAAACAAAACCGTACACCAACATGGTTGTACCAGTTTCGGCAAACCTTCCTCAGAACCAAACATGATGTAACAAATAAAAACTAACATGCTATCTTCTTATGGATAAATTCATGTCGCATGTGTGGAGTGCCCTCTAGTGCATATATTAATAATGCACAAATTATTAAGCACATTAGAGCAAAAAATCAAATAAAATAAATTTTAAATATCCTGACAAATATATTAACATGTGGAAAAAAACCCCAATATGAGACTGAACATTTTGGGTAGATGCTTCAAAAATGATGGTTCAAACCCGGAGGAAAAAGAGCCCCTAATTTGATAATCCACATTTTTTCTTTATAAGTAAGCATCTCATGTAAAGCATGGGAATGTTTATGCTTATCCTTAATGTGATCAATGACCATAAAAGAAAAATTGCCCATGGGGTGTTTAGAGATGTGTTTATATAGAGAACCAGACCCCTTTTTGTTCTTAATGTCACTAAGATGTTCTCCTATCCTAACCTTAAAAGGACGGGAAGTTTGTCCAACATAAAATGCTTTTTTCCTATGGTTTAGGATATTTATAAAAAGGTTGTTTTGTCATATTGCCTACCCAGAATGGTGACAATTAGGGTTGGGTAATATTTATGGTTGGATACATGAATTATACCTGTTGGTATATTGATTGGCCAACTATTGGTTTATTGAATGTATTTTGGGCTGAATTTATATTGGTCACATGTAACATATAAAAAATTTTTTTGTATTTGGTATTTTATTTTTGGTCAGTGATGGAATTAGCAACACTTATTAAGGGTCTGTCTTCAGACTCGGAGGACTTGGGCATTTTTGGCCTAGCCTCGGGTTTGGGTGACGCTGTTCCTGTTGTCCTGGATCCCACTAGGGATTGTGGGTGACGCTGTTCCTGGTGTCCTGGATCCCACTAGGGATTGTAATTTGGCTTTTGCCAAATTAACTAAGGATCTCATTTCCCTGCGTAAAAATGTTTGGCATTTAAAACTATTTAGGGCCTATCAACATAGGAAGATAGTTCCTAGAGGACTTAGGGTTAGGATACAGCCCATGATGGCAGAACCAGATGAATGTCTTCTTACACAATGGGCGGAAGCCCAACAATGTGTTTCTATGACTTTTGAAGATCTTTTGAGTAGTTTTTATGAAAGGAAGGTTGAGGAACAAATTGCCAATGTATCATTGACCAGCAAAACTGTGGAGGTGTATTCTACACTTTCTTGTTATCAAGATAACATTGGCAAACTTGGTAAAGAGTTGTCCATTTTGGATTCAGGTTTAAAAGACAAAAACATTAAGAAATTTACCAGGGATGTTGGTGATTATGATAGGGGTAAGCCATTTGATAAGCAACCTAGAGTCAAATTTGACATGCCCATGGATGCATCAAAAAGAATGAGAGCTAGTCGGCCCAAATCCATATTGAAGAAAAAAAGGAGTAGGGAATCTACGCCATCTGGAGAGGATTCATCCTCTAATACGGACTGGGATGGAGCACATACTAGTGCTTCCCCTGTTTCAAAAAGGAATAATCTAGAGTCCAGTTTTATTGGGAAGGCCCCTTTAGGCACAAGTCCCAGAGACGAGGGGGGAGGAAGCATCACAAACCCAGATGGGCTGGGGGACATCCTTCAACAGATGACCAGGGTCTAACTTTCAAAATCAATAATGTGCATAACATTTCCTCTGTGACATTGGATGATCAACAGGTTGATTTATTGAATAAAGGACTAAGCTTTGTCCCTGGGTTTTTTGTTCGGGAACATTTCTTTGCAGAGGATGTAGTTAAGTTTTGTCGCAATTTGAATTTGAAATTTTTTTTCAAGGTTCAGATAATGATGCCTCTGAATCTAGGGAATTTCACTTCAGGTCCTCCAGGTTCAGGCCACCTATGCAACCCATTGAGCAAACATTCCAAAATGCTGTCCTTAAAGATTTACATCTATATTTATATAAACAGGACAGGATGAAGGACAATTTGGATATACATCAGAGAATATGTTTGGAAAAATTAATTAACAATAAGGAAATTGTGGTTCTTTCTGTGGATAAAGGGGGAGCAGTGGTGGTCCAGGACTTGGGGGACTATGAAGCTGAAGGTGATCGACAGTTATCTAATAACAATTATTGTCAAGAAATGCAGGTTGATCCAACTAGCGAATTCAAAAAAGGACATTGATAAATTTTTGGATTTGGCTAAAGATGAGGGCATCATTGCAGATGAAGTGTGTCATCAATTAAAGGTGGATTTTCCTAGTAGGCAATACATCTATTTCTTGCCAAAAATTCACAAAGATCCCATAAGACCGCCCGGTAGACCGATAGTTTCAGGTATGGGTTCTTTAACAGAACCTCTGTCTGAATTTCTAACATTATATTTAAAACCACTTTTGGGTTACATACGTTCCAGAATTCCAGATACCACTCAGTTTCTTTTCATCATTTCTGAGACTCAATTGGAATCTAATTGGCTGTTGTGTATCTTGGATGTCACCTCCTTATATACTAGTATTCTGCATTGGGCAGGACTTTTGGCCCTGCAATACTGGTTGGATAAGGCTAATATTCATAAGCCTGGTTTTAACACCCTTTTGGTTTGTATGACTGAACAAGTCCTGATTCATAATGTGTACTTTTTTAAGGACAGGTGCTATTGGCAGATTCAGGGCACCACCATTCTTTTGCCCCCCATTTATGCGGATTTATTTATGGCGTATGTGGAAGATCAGGTGATATGACATCAGTCATATTTATATCAATGAAATGGACATATGGAGGAGGTATCTTGATGACTGCTGGATGGTGTGGAGAGCTAATGAGGAATTCCTTTTAGAATTCTTAGAATATTTAAATGGCGATATATGGGGTATTGAATTTAAGCTGACTTTTTCTAGATCTGATATTACATTTTTGGATGTTTTTGTAAGAAGAACTGATACCAACACTCTTGAGAGTGAGATATTTAGAAAATTTCCTAAATTCAATACCTTATTACATGCCACCAGTTTCCACCCCCAGCATGTCATCAAGAATATCCCCAAGTCTCAATTCCTTCGTGTCAAAAGAATTCGTTCCAGTTCTTCCACATACGACCCTCACAAAAGGGATCTTATTTCCTGGTTTAAGAGTAGGGGCTACCTAGGGGGTGACATCACAAGGGCCAACTGTTTTGTGAATCAGCAGGACAGAACTGATTTGTTATCCTATCGGGTTTGGGATTCTGTAAAGTCAGATTTGCTCAGATTGGTAACAACTTATGGGAGAAATACTGTAGGTTTTATGAATATTATCCGTAAGCATTGGTATTTGTTGAAATCGGATGAAATTTTGGACAAATATTTAGGGGATCGGTGTTAGTATTCATTTCGGAAAGGGCGGTCTTTGGGTTCTCTTTTCAGTCATTATAAGAGGGTTCACAATAAGGTCACTTGTTCAACTACCCAAACCAATTTATTTGGAGGTTCTATATTTGGATGCTATCCATGTGGTCATTGTACCTATTGCCCTAGGGTTCTTAAATGTCAGACTTTTTCTACACATAATTGTCCACAAGTTTATGATGTGTTATGCTTTGCCAATTGCAGTACTCCTTGGGTGATTTATTTGGCCCAGCGCAATTGTAGAGCATTTTATGTTGGACAAACTTCCTGTCCTTTTAAGGTTAGGATAGGAGAACATCTTAGTGACATTAAGAACAAAAAGGGGTCTAGTTCTCTATATAAACACATTTCTAAACACCCCATGGGCAATTTTTCTTTTATGGTCATTGATCACATTAAGGATAGGCATAAACATTCCCATGCTTTACATGAGATGCTTACTTATAAAGAAAAAATGTGGATTATCAAATTAGGGGCTCTTTTTCCTCCGGGTTTGAATGATCATTTTTGAAGCATCTACCCAAAATGTTCAGCCTCCTATTGGGGTTTTTTTCCACATGTTAATATATTTGTCAGGATATTTAAAATTTATTTTATTGGATTTTTTGCTCTAATGTGCTTACTAATTTGTGCATTATGAATATATGCACTAGAGGGTGCTCCATACATTCGACATGAATTTATCCATAAGAAGATAGCATGTTAATTTTTATTTGTTACATTATGTTTGGTTGCTGAGGAAGGTCTGCCGAAACCGGTACAACCATGTTGGTGTACGATTTTGTTTTTTGCTGTTCATCTTTGAAATAAATAAAATCTTATTTGGATTGCGTATGTCACAGGAGTTGGGTGCTGACCTTCTTTTTTGACTTAGACCTACATATATCCCCCTATTGTTTCTTTGTAAATTGCTTATCCACGCTTTCTTTCCAATTCTTTCTAACCTTCTCTGATTAATTCCTATAGTTATGATGGAATATTTTATATTCCCTACTAATTATCCCTTTTTAATAGCAGCTTCTGTTCTAGATTTTACTAAAAACTGTACTAGTGCTGGTCTTTCATTTAGGATCCTCCTTTTCCATGGAACTGTATTCTTGAGAGGTTGCTGAGTGTGTCCAAGCCATAAAGGAATCTTTTCACAGCCCTGCTCTTTTTTGTTGCCCAGAGAAGAATGCACCAAGAAATGCTCTTAAAGCAAGTTAAAGAGTCAAGAAAGAGGAAGTATGTAAGTAAGAAAGCAGTACATTAACAGGTATCTATAAAAATGCAAGCCATATGAGTATACCAAATTCAGTTGCTTTCTGTGTAATAAAATAAAAGTCCAACTAAATGTATATACAGATATATGTATATATAAAAATTAGAAACTATCTCTGGCAGATAAAGATGAATATATATCTCCAGGAAGCCGGGAGTTTATCCTTTAGCTGTGATAGTGTTAAGGTGAATTTTCAAACTGTATTATGTACATCATAAGCATCTGTGGGATTCAGTATGACTTTTAGACTCCAAAATATTACAGATTATACATTCCATAAAGGTGGGTGTTTTACAGTATTCTCTGCTGAATTAGAGGAGCAAAGCTAACTTTTCATGCTTTGAAACAGATTGGATGGATGGCGATACGTTGGGCAGAAGTAGTTCTAGAAAATTGTGCAATGGTAGTTGATGATGTAGACTGAATATAACTTCACAAGGAAATATTTTGTTGCACTTCTTTTATCATTCTATGGATTTTTTTCTTTTGCAAAAATATCTCAGGGCCTTTAGATAACCATAATTGTAAAATTCTTTCCTTTTCATTTTCCTGAGTATGATATTAAACTAGAAGCTGGACAGATTAATTCAGTGTAAAATTCAGAGACTGTCTTAGACATAAAAAAGAAACTTGTTTCCATGTGCAAAACTATATAATGCTCCTGGGGCTTCCTGGCCTGATTCCAGAACCTTCTAGCAGAGCTAAGAGTCAATGGAAACAAAGATTTTCAAGGCAAATGTCGTTTCAAAAGAGTTTCTATATATTGCATTTGCATGATGGCAGAAAGAACCAGAAAGCCTCTCTAGTCTAATCTTTAAATGTATTAAACCATTTACCTCATCGGCATACCTGTTTTCCCCCTCACCCCTTGTCCACATGTCCCAAGCCCTCTGAACTCTTCATGTTTTTTTCTGCCACATATTCTGTTAGTCTATTCTGTGGTCACTATCGCTTTTCTTGAAAATTTACTCCAGATCTGAGGAGTAGCCCTGTGGTCTGTAGCTTGAGTCTCCTCATCCCCATTCTTCCTATGCAGGATAAAGCCTTCACATCTCCCCAAAATGATGATGTTTACCCCCCACTCCATATTGTCTTTTTATTTGTAATGCAAAAGAGCTCTAGCTCTCTGGTGTTAAACTTTTCCATCCATGCACCCTTCTGGTGGCTTTCCTCTAGAATGCTTCCTGCATACCGCACCTTCTTTTGTATGGCCTTTAGAACTGCACACAGTTCCCAAGATCTGGCCTGATAAAGGTCCAAAAGAGTTGTGAGCTGGAGTATGTCCCAATGAGGATGCACCCCAGCATTCTGTTGGTTGCTGCCACTGCCCTTTCACTCTGTTACTGGTAGCCCAGCCCAGATATGACCAGCACTACAGATCCATCTCTTGTTCTTTAACCATTAGTTCATGCCTTCACTGATATTTCACACCAGGGTTGCTGGGGGCCAGGTGCACTAAATGTCATCTGGTATGTTTCAGTGGTCAACTTTTCCAAAATAATCTTTAGACTCTTCCACTCATCCTTTGCTGCACAACCTAACTTTGTCATTGGTGAAGGTCTTGATCCTTTATTCATTTTCCTCAGATACATCTGAAGTGAGACACTGAAGAATAATGTGCCCAGGACCCAACCAGTTTCCCTATTCCTAATGTTATCCACCTTACCACAACCAGCCATTCAGCCACACAACAATCTAATGCATTAGTCTTTTTTTTAACATACTTGTTCATCACACTTTAATTTGCAAAATGATTACACATACATTAATGGTAAACATTTCAAGAAATTTCCACTATCATTTTCATGCATTATTTATTTTTCATTATGACTTTAATGTTAATGATTAAATCATGCCTTCACATTTTTTAAAATTCCCACTCCTCACATTGTGCATCTTGATCACTATTTTTTATGTCAATCCCAAGTATGCCATTCATTTTTATGCACTTAATTTCCATACTTCTTTAAAGAGCACAACTCCCTTCCTTTAGTTTCTTTTACAATTCTCAGTACATGCATCTTAACATGGAAATCTATCTCGAGAAACAAACAGCAGCTATTAAATGCTCAACTACACTCCATTGATTGGACCATTACTACAACTACACAGATCAAAACACAGCTATAGCATACTTCCTTGAAGTGTTAAGCCCTATACGGAACTTAGTCTTCCCAGTCATAAAAACGAGGCAGAAAGGACAGAAATGTCCTTAGCTATCAGCTGAGCTAAAACGATTGCTTTAAATTAAAAAAATCTTAACTTTGGCATCCATATCAACAACACTATAAAAACCGTTAATAAAAAACTCGGCGCTCTCTACAGGGTCAAACCCTTCCTTTCACCAACAGCCAGAACAACTATTGCTTACACTCATCTAATCTCTACACTCCTCTATGCCTCACCCATATATACTAATCTATCTAAAAATAACCTCACCAAACTGGAAATCTCCTACAATAACATTGCCAGATTTGCTACAGGCAACCCATTTAGAACCCACCACTGTTATAATCTTAAGCAGCTAGGATGGCTAGAACTTCAGAATCTGCTTAAATTCCACCAACTAACCATTGTCCATAAGACTCTTTACCAACCTTCCAGCACTCCTATACTATCTACCATCATCATTCCCTATAATAATCTGAAATCATTGCACTCATCACATAAACTTCTTGTAAATACCTCTAAAGCTAATAACAGGGCTGGGGATTCTCTTTTCACTAATACTGTTGGAAAAGCCTGGAACCTTCTCCCCAATGAGCTTTCCTCAGTTTCCTCTACATCAACCAGGCCTTTAAATATTTCTGTTGCAGGACCTTCGGGCAATGCTCCTTCGGATGGGTCCGGAGCCGCTGTGCAGGTACCGGCTTCCGAAGGGTTTTCAGGCCTACTCAGCTACTAATAAAGGCAAAGACTCCTTCAAAATCAAAGACTTCTACACAGGCTTCTTCTTCTGAACCAGCTCCCAAGTCACAGAAACAGTTACTTAAGATGGCGGAGGATTTACTTACTATGATTAGGAGTTCTCATCCCCCTCCAGACAAAAGGCCAAGGCAGGATGTTTCTTATGATTCCTTTGATCAGGCTTCTGTTTCCTCAGTTTCTTCTTCTGATCAGGAATATTCTTTCCCTCCTTATGAGGATTCTGATGCTGAAGAATCCATTCCTTCAGCTTCTCCCCCTGAGGATTTCTGTTTTGGGGAAACTTTGCATGAAATGAGGGAACATTTCCACTGGGAAGGACAGGAGTATTCGGAATCCAAGAAAAGGCTGAGGGAATTTCTTCTTCTTCCACAACATAGACTCCTGGCTATTCCTCCTGTTTTGGATATTGTGGATGATGCCTTTTCGGAGGCTAACTTAACCCCTGACTCTTTTCCTCCTGCTTCTGTGAAGCCTGATAGATATTACAGGGTTCCTGATTCCCATCAGTTTTTATACAAGAACCCTTCTGCTAACCCTGAAACCATTTCTCAGGGCCCTAAGGGAGCTAAAGCCGCTTCTGCCAAAAATCCTACTCCTACTGAAAAGGATTTTCGATCCTTAGATAGATGGGGCAAAAAGGTGTACACTTCTGCCACTTTGTCCATTAGGGCTTTAAACTGTCAGTTTCATATGTTTAAATACAAGCAATTTTTATTGTCTGTCTTAAAACAAAAGCTTACTTCCATTTCTGCCTGTGCAGGGGATAAGGAATTACATGACTTATTACATGCCACTGAACAAGTTGGGAAGCATGGTTTACACTGTGGATTTGATGCCTTGGAGGCTTCTTGTAGGGCTGCAGCCTCTGGCACAGTCATTAGGAGGCATGCATGGCTAAAGGAACAAAATTTGCCTGAACAGGTAAAGGCAAAATTATTGGATGCCCCTGTTCAGCCTAATGTTTTGTTTGGATCGAAAGCTGAAGAGGTGATTAAAAAGATGGAGGATAAGGCGAAATCAATGCAAACAGTTAAAGATTTCTTACAAGTACAGCCTCCTAGATTTAGCAGGAATTGGCCTTCAAAAAATTGGTCCTTTCCCACTTCAGACAGGCCTCAGAGGGGTAGATACAGACGTTCCAGAGGGAGGCCTCAATCACAAGTTGCTTATAGATCAAGACAGTGGACTGCTTCCAAGCCTAGTGGAGGAGAAGACAGGTCGCAATCTCAAAGAAAACAAACTCAATGACTCCCTCTGTGGGGCTATAGGAACTTCTTCCCTGGAAGCCCCTCTCGGAGGAAAACTCTCTTTTTTATCAAAATTGGACTCAAATAACCCAAGACAAATGGGTTTTGGATGTGGTTTTAAGAGGTTACAAATTCCATTTTCATACCTTGCCAAGGCCAAGCGGGTGGCCAGACCTTCCAAAACATCAATGGATGGAGGCTTTAAACCAGGTGAAAGCTCTTTTGGCTATGAATGCCATAGAACTGGTTCCTCTTTCAGAGATGGGAAAAGGGTTTTATTCAAGGATCTTTCTAGTCCCAAGGAAGCAAAACTCATGGAGACCCATTCTGGATCTGTCGGTCTTGAACACCTTTCTAGAGGTTCCAAAATTCAAGATGCTTACTCTACAGCAGCTACTTCCAATGCTATCCAAGAATGCATGGATGGTAACTTTGGATTTAAAGGAGGCATATTTACACATTCCCATCAGGCAGGATTGCAGAAAATACCTCAGGTTCAAAGCCGGATCGAGGCACTTTCAATTCTCTGCGCTGCCCTTTGGATTATCTACTGCGCCCAGGGTCTTCACCAAATGCCTGGCTCCAATAGTAGCTTACTGCAGACTAAAGGGAATTCAAATTTACCCTTATCTGGATGATTGTCTCATTCAGGCAGACAGCAAGGATGTCTTACTCCAGCATCTAGAATTTGTACAGAACCTCCTCAAGTTCCTGGGATTATCTGTAAACATAAAAAAGTCAAATTTGACACCATCGCAACAGATAGGTTCATAGGTTCATAGGTTCATACTAGGCTATCTGCCCGAGGGCATTTACAAGCCTAGCCCATCGTTTTGTGGCTTACGCCACCCCTTTAGTATGGGGAACTATACCCATTATTTTGCTGTGCCTCTGTCGAGCAGTGACACTGAGGTAATCCCTGGGGTATATCTGCGATCTCCCATCCATTGGTCAAGATTTCTCTTGAACAAGGCCAGCGAGGTGCTCTGCCTCACATGTACCGGGATTCTGTTCCACAGCATAGGGAGTCTTTGGGTGATGAATCTATCCCTCCAGCACGTCCTATTAATAGCCGTGTCGAGGTTTAAGTCTCCCGCCCTTGTGGCTCTGATGGATCTAGATTTTTGAGGTGAAGCATATTCATCAAATCTGGGTTTGACATGGCCTTGTATGTTAGGCAAAGGTCACCTCTGAGCAAGCGTGGCGACTGAATAGAGCTGGAGTTCTTTCAGTCGGGCAGCATAGGATAGATTTTGAGACCCTTTATCCTTTTGGTGAGGAACTTTTGTGGCCTCTCCAGCTGCTGCAAGTGTCGGGTCAGATACATTCCAAATGGGGCATTGTACTCAATCATTGGTCTGATGAGTGATGAGTAAAGGGAGACTATAACCTCCCTTGATCTAGATGAGAATCCTTCATGATAAGGTGGGCAATGTAGAAGGTCTTCCTAACTACTTTAGCTACATGGGTGTCGAATGACAGACTACTATCAACCTGGGTCCCCAGGTCCCTGATAACTTCTTCTGTGCTCAGTGGATTGCCTCCTATTTGGTAGCTAGGGGTAACCTTGTTTTTCCCGAAGGGTATGACTATGCATTTTTGGCATTTAACTTTAGGCCGTGGCTCTGGCACCAGTTATCCGTTTCTGTGAGACCCTTCTGAAGGATATCTGTGTCAGATGTGTTTTCTACTATGGCCCAGTTTGCAGTCATCTGCAAACTTTGTCAGCCATAACCCTCCTGTGTTTGCTTGTACTTCAGAAAAGTAGATGCCAAACAAGAGTGGGCCCAGGACTGAGCCCTGTGGGACACCACTTGTGACAGGCTTTGAGTCTGACATGGCGCCAGCAACTCTGACCCTGTGGGTTCTGTCACTCAGCCAGTTTGCAACCCATCTTGTGATGTATGGGTTAACATTTAAGCTGATGAGTTTTTCAATGATACCCGAGTGGGGTATTGTATCAAGGCCTTAGCCAGATCGAGGTAGGCTGTATGGACTGCCTTTCCCTCATCAATGGCTTTGGTGACAGGTTTGAAAAAGTCAACCAAGTTTAAAAGGCATGATCTGCCTTTGACAAAGCCAAACTGGGTTGGATCCAAAGTCTGTAAATTCCCAATGTCTTTATTTATGAGGTCCATTATGATCCTCTCCATGGCTTTGCAGATAAGGCTTGTCAAGCTAATGGGCCGGTAATTACCAGGGTCGGTGGAGGCACCGCCTTTGTGAAGTGGGACCACAGTTGCAGTGCGCCACTCCCTGGGTACGTATCCAGAGGTAAGACTTTGATTAAACAGCTGTCCTAGCTGTGGGTTTAATTCCTCATTGAGTTCGTGGAGCACACAGCCGGGGACACCATCAGGTCCCATGGATGCTGTGTTTTTTGCTTTGGAGAGAGCAGTACTCACTTGGGCGCTGGAGATGTTTGGGGGGCTGCAATCATTTGGTATAGATATCTCTCCTTTTGGGGGGGAGGGTGAGAAGTTTGCACTGAACCTGTCAGCCAGTATGTTGGCAATGTCTGTAGGATCAGTAATCTTCACATCATTTTGAACTAGTTCTGAGCATATCTGGGAGTTTCCTCCTAGGTTTCTAACATAGCTAAAGAAGGCCTTATGATTGTCTTTTGAGTCTTTAGCTATTTTTCTCTCGAAATTTGCTTTGGATGATTTTATGAGAGCTCTTAGTTTTTTACTTATAGTGATCAAGGGTGTCTTACCTTTTAAGGATTTTGCTCTATCTTGTAGTAGCTTCCTCCTTTTGTTGTAGAGTTTGTTTATGGCTGGGGTCCGAAAGATGTCTGCTCAGACTGTCTGCCAGATAACTTTTCTGGGTGCACTTCTAAACACCACAACCCAGATGGCATTTCTGACATCCGAAAAGCAGTTACAGCTGGCTTCAACTTTCAGAACTTTGGCAACTTTAACTCATCTATCTGCAAGGAAATTCCTGCAGGCTTTGGGTTACATGGCCTCCTGCATCCTTCTCGTGCCATATGCAAGACTACACATGAGGAAAATACAGTGGTACCTAAAAAGTGTATGGTCTCAGCATTGCCACAGTTTAGACATACTGATCTCCGTTCTTCCTTGCCTTCAAAAGGAATTTCTGTGGTGGTCCAGGGCATGTGCTCTAAACAAAGGGAAGCCCTTCCGTCTGCCTCCTGCCTCTCAGATTCTAACCACGGACGCCTCGGATTATGCTTGGGGAGCCCATTTTCAGGGCAATTGTTTGCAGGGCGTTTGGACAAAGGATCAGAAGCACCTGCATATCAATTTAAAGGAAATGTTAGCCGTTCAAAAAGCTCTATTGGCCTTCAGGAATCTTTTACAACTAGGACAACTGTTAATACGGACAGACATCACCACAGTTATGTGGTACATAAGCAAGGGGGATCTCATTCCTACCCCCTTTACAGACTAGCCATGGATCTATGGTACACAGCTCTATCTTGCAATCTGGATCTTCAGGCTCAGTTTCTACCAGGGAAACAAAACTTCCTGGCAGACAGTCTGAGCAGACATCTTTCGGATCCACACGAGTGGATGCTGAACACCAAAATATTCAAGATGATAACAGCAGTCTGGGGATGTCCTCACATAGACCTCTTCGCATCCCATTTCAATCATCAGCTACAGACTTTTTGCACCAGGATTTTCCACACAGGCGCTTGGAGAGTGGACGCCCTGTCATTCAGTTGGAGGAACCTCTCGGGATATGCCTTTCCGCCTCTCCCTCTTCTTCCACGGGTTTTATTGAAGATAAAACAGGACAAGCCCAAGATGATCATCTTGCTGGCTCCAAATTGGCCTCGGCAGTTTTGGTATCCAACTTTAAAAAACCTATGCCTGGAGCACCCTTGGGTTTTACCTCAGTCTCCGAACCTTCTGTCTCAACATCAGGGTCAGGTTCTACACTCTCATGTCAGAACTCTGTCTGGCGGCCTGGTTAATCCAGGGCCTTTAATTTCTTCTTTACTGCCCAAGCAGGTTATGGTTGTCATATTAGAAGCCAGACGTCCTAGCACTAGAAAATCTTATGCAGGAAAATGGAAAAGATTTTGTTCCTGGATGCAGGCTCAGGATTCTGATCCTCTTCTTCCCAACATTACTTTAATTTTACTTTACTTGACAGATCTCTTACATAAGGATTTCTCTTTCTCTTCCATTAAAATACATGCCTCTGCTATTTCTGCTCATTATAATACAGACCCTCCCATCTTTTCCCACCAGCTCATGCGAAAGTTTCTCAGAGGAGCTAAGAACTTAAGACCTCCTAGATCTCCTCCTATTCCTGCCTGGGATCTCAACTATGTTTTGGAAAAACTAACCTTGCCTCCTTTTGAGCCTGCTGCTTCTTCTGACATCAAGTTTTTATCTTGGAAGACAGCCATCCTGTTAGCCCTAACCTCTGCCAGGAGGGTTTCAGAGTTACAAGCTCTAATGGCTGTGGAACCTTATATTATTTTTCATCAAGACAGGGTATCTTTGAGGACTAATCCTACCTTCATGCCTAAGGTGGTTTCAAAAGTGGCTTTAAATCAAACTATACACTTGCCAACCTTTTTCCCCACTCCTCAAAATAAAGGGGAAAGGATCTTATATTCCTTGGATGTACACAGACAGCTACGTTTTTACCTGAACAGAACTAAGGACATCAGAAAATCAGAGCAATTGTTTGTTTCTTATGCTTCCAGTTCCCAAGGTAAAGCCATTTCAAAACAGACCATTTCTAAATGGATTGCTCATGGAATCAGATTTTGTTATTCTCACCATGGAAAGCAAATCCCAGGGAGTATACGGACTCATTCCACCAGAGCTGCTGCCACTTCTGCGGCCTTCCTCAGGGGAGTTCCTACCAAGGATATTTTGGAAGCTGCAACTTGGAGTTCAGTGCATACATTTTCTATGCACTACAATCTACCTCTCTACTCTAAGTCTAGGGCAGGCTTTGCCTCTGCAGTCTTGCAGGGCCTTTTAGCCGCCCCTTCCTCTTTATGACCACCTCCCTTTCTTTCAGCTTTGGGATTCTACCCTACAGTCATGACTGCAACAGTGAAACACGATGAACATAGTACAGTTGTGTACACCTACCATAAATGTAGATGTTAGAGTGTCTTCACTGTTGCAGTCTGGGTTTCCCTCCCTCCTGTCCCCACTTATTTTTACTTGTGTGTATTTCCTTTTTTCACCATTCTTCTGAGGTGTATTTGCAAAGGTTATGGGACCTTTTTCATTTTGGGACTCCTGACATCTGGGGCAAGAAAAACTGGAGAAGATGGCATCGGCTGTCAGCTTTGTACTCCTGGCGCTCTGACGTCAGGGAGCATGGTTGAACAGCCGACGCCGGACCCAGACTTTGGGATTCTGGCCGACCTGGGGCTGCCTGCCGGCAGGGGAGAACCCTACAGTCATGACTGCAACAGTGAAGACCCTCGAACATCTACATTTATGGTAGGTGTACACAACTGTACTTTCTAGTATCATCAACTGATGACGTTTTTGAAGTTGCAGTAGTTTGATGAGTTGGAGGGAAATAACATTAGCTTAGTTTTCTTTGGCTTTAGGAGTAGTTTAGATTGCTGAAGCAATTTTTCAGTGTTTGTGAAGGACTGCTGTACCTCATCTTGATACTGTTTGACTGAAGAGGCTTCAGATGTTAATACTGAATCATCTGCATATTGGATTTTGTTTCGTGGGATAAAGGCTATACACATTTTATTTAAAAAAAATTAAAAGACCACCTGCTTAACACCAAATACTCATGATTTCAAAATAAGGGCTTATTTTGCACCTTCTGTAAAGGACACATGCCTATATTTATAACATATTTCTACAACTAATGGTTTAATGTTTACCATCAGTATTAACTTTTCATATTGTAAATACATACCCACATGTTTGCACATGTGGTAATTGTGTATCAAATGTGTGTCAAGTCTGTCTGAACAGGCACTAGTTATGTCTGAACTGTTTGCATAAGCTTAACACTTGTAGTTTAATTTGTGTTGCATGCTTAATCTATGTACACCTGCATTATTTGTAATGCACTACAGTACCTGGGTCATTGCTGAAAAGAGTCTACCAACCAAGCCATGTCACTACTCGCTGTTGTTTCTTCCCCTGCTTATTTTCTGGGTTGCCTTTTTTCTTCTTTCTATTTCATGTGTATCTATCCCTCTGTTGGGACTATAGTGCCCTCAGTCCATCTTTCATTTTAGTTTAACAGTACAATTCATTGTAATATGCTTTTCTAACCCAGGTGTGAACAGAACTGTCCCTCTTTCCCTTTTGGAGTAAGGTGGATCATTTATCTGGCTTAGATCTGGTTTGTTTACCAATTCTTCCCCCCTTCCTTTTATTTTCAAGCTGTCCTATCTTTTCCACTACTATGGCAAGTCATTAGCCTTCCTAATCCTTTTCATCCTCAGTGTGATGGCTGTTGGCGCTTGTAACACTTTTGAGAATGTTTTCCGCAGTCCCATATGATCTACCATCTCTAAAGCCTTGTTTGCCACCACCTTTTGTGTCATCTCTCATAGGCCTTTAGTGCTTACATACACTACAGCATACATTCACCCCCTCCCACAGGGTGGCTACCTTTGTCACAGTTTCCCATGTCTTACTAAGTCTGAGCCCTGTGACTGGTTTCAATGTGACATGCCCTACTCTATCTCCCCTGCATGGGCTCTTAATCTTCTTAGTTGCTGAATCTCAAATCACCAAAACCCTCACTATTCCTTCACATCACTGTTTCAATTCCAACTCTGTGTCTTAGCCCTGTTATCTGCTACCTCACTGTATGTGCTGCTTGTTTCATTCCTTCTGTTGCATATAATTCCTTTTCCATATTTCCTGTACTCTTGCTAATAGCTGTTTTTATTGTCCTGTTTGTTTCACTGTTTGTCCCTCCATCTTGGCTGAGTGATCTACCCTCTGACTTCCCTCTTGCTTACCTTGTAGTTTTGATTCTTCAATGGGTATCTATGACTCTTTCTTTCTGTCATCATTTGTTATTGGTGTCTGCATCTGTTAACCTAACTCTTTTTCCTTCTTGTATTCTGTCATGATTTTCTCCCATTTCTTCCTTTAACTTAATCTGCGCTATTTCCTTTGCCTGTACTCCTCTTATAACCTCTGCTCTGCATCCTGTTACCAGTTCCTTTCTCCCCTCCCACCATCCTGCCTTTTAGCCATCTGTTGCCTCCTAGCTCATCCACTACAATTCCTTGCTCCAGTTTTCTCCTCTGAAGGTTCCCCCTTCTCCAGCAGGCCACATATCCTCTGCCAGTAGTAATCAACTCATGTCAGATCACTGATAAACACATCACACATACGTCCCAGTCTTCTTTTAGGTTCATAGGTTGGTACTAGGCTATCGGCCCTAGGGCTTTTACAAGCCTAGCCATAACAATTCCCTGGATATTTCTTCCCACAATATTTACTTCCCTGGACCCCTGTCTAGCAGGGCAACTGACATGATCCCCGGGGTGAATTTCTGATCTCCCATCCAGTCATCAAGGTTCCTTTTGAAGAGGGCCAAGGAGGTGCTCTGCTCGACATGTATGGGCAGTCTGTTCCAGAGTATGGGGAGTCTCTGGGTCAGGAACCTATCCCTCCAGCATGTTTTGTTCATTGTGATGACAAGGTTTAGATCCCTGGAGCGTGTGGCTCTGAGGGATTGGGATTTCTTTAAGTGTAGCATGTCCAACAGCCCAGGGTTTGACATGGCCTTGTATGTTAAGCAGAGATCGCCTCTGAGTAGACGATATGTCAGAGTATAGCTGGTGTTTTGTAGATGGTCAGCATAGTGCATCTGCTTTAGGCCTTTGATTCTTTTAGTGAGATATTTCTGTGGCCTTTCCAGCTGTTGCAGATGTCTTGTGAGGTACATACCAAATGGGGCATTGTACTGTATAATGGGTCTAATGAGGGATGAGTACAGTGGGACACTGACCTCCTTTTTTCTGGATGAAAAGCCCTTAGTGATGAGGTGTGCCACATAGAAGGATTTCCTGACTGTTGTGGCGATGTGGTTATTGAAGGTGAGACTGCTGTCCACCTGTGTCCCTAAGTCTCTCATCACACTTTTGGTGTTTAGTGTACTGCCACCTATGTGGTAATTTATGGGTACGTGTTTTTCCCCAAAGGGGATAACTATACATTTCTTGGCATTAAGCTTGAGCCCATGGCTTTGGCACCAAGCATCTGTTCCTGTAAGGCGTGGGCACCAAGCATCTGTTCCTGTAAGCCCCTTTTGTAGAATATCCACATCATATGGGGATTCAGTAATGGCTCCCAGTTTGTAGTCCTCTGCAAACTTTATTAGCCAGAGTCCCTTAGTGTTAGCCTGTACTTCAGAGAAGTAGATGCCAAACAAGAGCAGTCCCAGGACTGAACCCTGAGGTACTCCACTTGTCTAGAACTGGATTTGGAGTCGGCTACTTTTACAGTCTGGGACCTGTCAGTAAGCCATTTGTCAACCCGAGTGACGTAGGGATTTATGCCCAACTTAGCAAGTTTATCTATGATTCCAGAGTGGGGGATGGTGTCGAAGGCCTTGGTGAGGTCCAGATAGGCTGTGTGGACTGCCATACCCTCGTCCACAGCTCTGGAGACTGATTCGAAGAAGTCAGTCAAGTTCAGGAGACAAGATCGGCCGTTCACGAACACAAACTGTGTGGGGTCCAGTGTTTGAAGGTTGCCAATGTCTTTGTTTATAAGTTCCATGATGCATTCCATGCCCTTGCAGATCAGGCTCATCAGACTTATGGGATGGTAGTTCCCGGGATCCAAGGTGGATCTCCCCCTGTGGAGTGGGATAACTGTAGCTTGATTCATGCACGAGTGGTTGTGCTCGTACAGTGCCTTAGTGTAGGATTCAGCAGTCAAACTTTCAGCACCCGTCTGCATGGGTGTCATGAAGTTTGTCACTTCTGACTTGAGTAGCATGAAGTTGGCTTTGGAGAATTTTTTTACAGAGGTTTCCTTACTGGGGGGGTGGGATGTGGATGTCAAGGGTGATTTGCTTATGGTCAGACCTGACCAATGAGGGGGTGACCACTGGTGTGTGGAGCATCTATCTCCCATGTTGGTAATGACCAGGTCTAGGATATTGGAGCCCCTGGTAGGACAGTGGATTAGTTGATCCAGGGCGTTGGAATTTATGAATTCCAAAAACCGTTGGGAAAAGGTGTTGGTATCCGAGTAGTTTTCCCAGTTAATGGCAGGGTAGTTGAAATCACCCAGTATTAGGGTGTTCGGTTGTATCTTAATATTTTCCAGTATGTTTAGAAAGGTGTAGTGAGAATCTTGGGGCATGGTGGGGGATCTGTAGCAAGCTACAATTTGGATTGCAGTCTTACCTAGTGTTAGTTGCACCTGGAGAATTTCAGATGCATTGTGTTGGGCATCTAGCCTGGAGGTGTGAATATCCTTGGTGAATATGGACACTCCTCTAACTTTAGTGTTTCGATCTTGGTTCCCTTTATAGAGATCTTTTCATGGATACCTCACTTTTCTTCTTTGTATTACATGTTTAATTTATATAGCTGCATATGTTTAAGTATCTTGGCAAGACTTTTCTACTTTAAAGGTACCTTAGTATGACTTATTAAGCAAGATGACTTAAGTGACAAACCACTGAATAATTAGGAACAGCAAGCTAACTATTATATCGCTTAGAGTACCTTAACCTAGGGACAATGAAAAATCTTCAAGCATCAGTTCAGTTCAGTTCAGTTCTGAAGCAAGATTCTCAGGTCTTTAAGAAGCAGTCTGTTCTCACATAGTTCTTTTCCAGGACTAGATGCATAAAAACTTTCAGTCTTTCACCAGAAGTTTAGAAGTGAAATAAAAGTGAGTGTAAGATTAGTAAATCTGAAAGGAAAGGCACATTCCTATATCACCTCCCTCTCAGTGAGGCTATAACATTTTTCATCAAGCTATTTCTTGACATACTCAACTCCATAGCACCTTCCAGAAAAAATCAGAATAAAATCTAACTTTGCCCCCTGGCTTACAAAACATACACACTCCATTATGCATAAAAGAGAGAGTATCTGGAAAGCCCGAGTTAAAAATAAATCCTCTCATCTACGTCAAAGATGCAAAGAGCTTAGAAACGTGTCTAAAAAACTAGGCAAAAAGGATAAGAATTTTTTTATGCTCCAACCAATGTAGCCCACATAAAAATCCCAAAAAATTCTGGACTGCCATTAATAATCTTTACCCTGGCAACCCTTCCACTCCCACCTCCTTCCCACATAACACAGCTACTGAAACTGCCACTCTTCTAAACAGCTATTTCATAGAAACAATCCAAAAACTTACACAAAATAGTGCTGCTTCCTCAACCCTTCCTTCACCTCCTAACATAACTCCCTCCAATACCTTCTCTTTCCAGCCAATTCCCACTATCATCATTAAATCTTTCCTAAACAAACTTGAGCCTGGCACCCCCTCTGCTGATTAACTACCATCCTATTTTCTTAAAGTTGCTGCTGAATCTATTGTCTACCCTCTCTCTATACTTATAAATTGCTCCGTTACCGAAGCCCATTCCCCAAATATGTGGAAAGCCTTCTACACAATCCCTCCTCACAAAGGTGGAAACTCTACAGATCCTTCTAACTATAGACCCATTACTATCCTGTCCCCCTTATCCAAAATTCTGGAAAAGTGTGTCCACACTCAGTTACTCAAACACCTGCTTGATAACCTTCTAACTCCCACCCAACATGGCTTTAGACCCACCACAGCACTTCCACTGCACCAGTATCTTTCACCTAAACAGTAACAGAGGCCCGTGATAACATGCTTGTCTCCTGTTCATTTCTTGATCTCTCTAAGACCTTTGACACTGTCTCTCACTCTAAACTTCTAACTAAACTTTCTGACCTTCATCTTTCTACCACCTCTGTAAACTGGTTTTCTAGTTTCCTATCCAGCAGGCAACAGTCCATTCAGTGGCAAACTGTCCTCTCTCCCTTCCTTCTAGTCAACACTGGTGTTCATCAAGGATCTATCTTGGGCCCCCTCCTGTTCAGTATTTTCACTAATGAACTACATTCTGCTAGTAACCTCTCAACGCTTCTACAATATGCTGAAGACTTCATTCTTATCACCACTGCCCATAGCATTTCTGAACTCTCAGTCCTCACTCAAGACACCTTCCCATCAGTCAAAACCTGGCTCTCAGAAAATCAACTCGCACTAAATCCTAAAAAGCTAAACTTCTTTTCTTTCCTAGAACACTCGCTCATCGCAAACCCTCCTTCTCCATCACCTCGCTTAACAACACCATCATTAAACCCGAACCCCATGCCAAACTACGTGGTATCATTACTGGTGAACTAAAATTTGACTTACATATCCAACAATGTATTAAAAAAAGAAAAAGAAAAACCACCAGAAACTTGGTCTACTCTATCCCAATTAAAAATTTCTTACACCGTCCTCTAAAGCCTCCCCAGCTTAGTCTCTCCTTATACCCTCCCTACTGTATGCAGTCCCTGTCCTTACTAATGTTCAGTCAATACTACTACCCAAACTAAAGCAAACATATAATAAAATAGCCAGATTTGCTTCTAATCTCCCTTAAAAATCCCATTACTGCCTCGCCCTTAGGACACTTTGGTGGCCTGAATTCTCTAAACAACTATTTCTTCCTCAAATGCACATTACATATACTATCCTGAATGATCCCTCTTCCTGCCCTTCCATCTCTAATCTAGTATCCTAATGTAACCCCCGCCTTCACATTCATACAACCTACTAACACCTCCTGGATATCTACAAACCCAACAGAAATATTGGAAAGTTTCTCTATAAATTGTAACATTTTCATAATCTTTTGCTGAGTGTAAATGATTTTTTGTTAAATTCTGTTCTCTGAGGAGTTTTTCTCCCCAGGTCTCTGCTGAAAATGAGCCAAAAGCTCAGTCAGACTAACCCGGTTAACAGATGTAAAATAAATAAATAAATATTCTGCAGCTCATGCTTGAAATACACTTCCTCTCGATATAAGAAGCATTCCTGAAAAGTACCTGTTTAAACAAGAACTTAAACAGTATCTGCTACAGACCTAGTCCTGCCCATGTCAAACCCCCATTTGACAACTGTTTTCTTCTTACTTTGCAACTTTTATTCCTCTTTGATATATCACCTTTTTTTCTGTCCACTTCTCTCTATCATGTAATTCAACTCTGTTCTTCCTATATTTAAAATAAAAAAGTCTTCCTAATACTATGTTACTTTGGTTAAATACTGTGAATGCATTTCATTTATGGTATTTTTTTGTAATATCATTTACGCTGCTTTAATGAATACAGAGCTGTAAATTGTAGTAAGTGTATCTTATGTATTTGTTGTTTATCTTTTGTAAGATTGTAAATCTTCTGGAGCTTTTCTCCTCGGGTCTCCACTGAAAATGGGCCTCTGGCTCAGTTGGACTAACACAGTTAACAAATGTCAATAAATAAACAAATAACCTGTGGTACTTACAATGCAATGCAGATCTGAAACCAGCCAGTTCAAAAGCCTTTTGCCCATTTTGGTCCCTTACCCATAACTCCCCAGATCTAGTTTGCCTTCATACGTGTCTGCATCTTGGTCTTTGGCTCCACTTGGCTGTTTGATTTTGTTGAAGAAGTTAGAGTAGGATTGGTGAGACCCTTCTTCCCTTACCTCATAGAATAGTGGTTAGCTTTTTTCTGGTAGGTTTAGGTAGTTTTAAAGTAGTTCATTAGGGCTAGGTAGCTTAGATATTTTCTGTGTTTTCTCCTTTCATTTTACTGATGTTCCCTGGCTTGTGTCTCTTTATGTGTGGGTTGTGGGAGGATAGATAAGGGGTTTAAAAAGTGCATCTCCAGTGGATGCAAATTGCCCTTCCATGATGCACACCTTAAATGGTTTTACTATCTGGATCCAGAGCATTTGGACTCTGGTTGCTGCATCTGTGAGAGCTTCAGCCTATGTGCTGCTAATGAGTGCAAAGCCAAGCTCATGTTGAAAGAGCTTTGCCCTCTAGCTCTTTGGGTTCTGTTTCGGTTTCCAGGGCTTCTCATCCAGATCCCAAGATTGGGTCCGAGAAGCCTCGGCTGCGAGACTCTAGGCATTCTAAGAGGTAGCACAAGAGGTCTTCTTTGGCCTCTACATCTAGACTGTCTCCCTTGGATTCTTTGCATCCGAAGGTCCCTCAACTTTCGGCCTCCCTGGCAGCATTGTCACCTATGTCCCGGAGCCAATCTCCTTCGGCACAGAGAACAACTAAAATGATATCTCTGGCTCTGAACATTCCGAGCCCCTTCCTGATTAAAGGTGCACCATCTGGCAGGGTAGCGTTCATCGTTTTCCCCTTGTACTCCTCTTCGGTTGATGGAGTCTTCCCCATCTCCACCCGATTCAAAGCCTCCCTGGCTTGGATCCGTTGTGTGGGTCCTCTTCCCATTGACCCTCAAAGCTGTCTTTGGTGGCCTTGTCTATCTGGTAAACGAGGTTGGTGGGCAGCATCAAACATACTGATCTGGAGCAACTGATGAGGTCCTCCTTGCTGGTATAAATGCAGTTAGGTCTTATTCCCTCGGGTCTGGTTCCTACACTGGAACCCTTGGTTCTGTCATTTTGATTTCCTCCCTCAGCCTCTTTGGATATGAGGTTTTCATGGCTGGTTGAGCTTCCACCCTCTGGATCAGATCTGGCAGCCCGGCCAACTTCAGCTCCATCTTGTTTCTTGGTACCCTCGACTTGTTTGGGGGCACTGACATCCCGGAGCCATGGAGTTGAAGCTGGAGTGTCTGGGTCTGGGACTGAATGTTCCTGCTTTAAGACCATCACTCACTCTCTGAGATTCACCATTAGACAGCTCAGCCTCTGATCTCAACATTGGGTATAAGTCAGGTTCAGGTTGTCTCCAGAGCTCTTGGACTCGAGGTCTCCCTCCTCATCAGCCTTTGACTTTGTTGAAAGGCTGCTCTCTTCTCGAGAGAAGGGTCTGATGTCTTCAGCCAGTACCACCTCCTAGTTTTCATCTATTCCTCTGGCCAGTCATCAGTCTGCTCTGGGACAGGCTATATCAACCAGCATACAGTCTGTCCCCGTGTCTGTGCTACCTGACTCTTCCCTGTCTTCTCCAGCTTTGTCAGAGTGGGAGATTTCAGGGAAGAGAAAGTGCAAGAGGAAGCACTTGGATTTTCTGGAGGAGTCCCTCACGAAGGATACTGACCTTGAGGAAGGAGAGGGTTCCCCGAAGTCCCTTTGTGATGACGCTTTCTTTGGTGATTTCTTGGGAGCTGCTTCACCAGCATGGGGGCTGGACCACTGAAGCTCCCTCTCCAAATGAGTCAGTTTTTCTGGATACCTTTGGTATAGGCCTATCCACTCCTTGGGTAGTTTCCCCTCTGGTTGTCCTTATAGACCTGGTATCCCTGTAGGCATGGAAGAAACCTGACATAGTGGAACCTATTCCTAGAAAGCCAGACAAAGTTCTTGCCCCCCTCCCCAAAGACAGACCTTAATGGAGCAAGGGGGAGGCCATTGATACCATTGTGGTGCACACCACACGAAAGGCAGCAAGCAGACGAGGAGAATCCACAAGAAGGAAGCCAAAACACTATAAGGTACAACGATATACCAATAGTTGAAAAACCATAAGGCAAACTGCACAGAAATACTTTATTATAAACGCCACAACAGATCCATGTGGTGACCATTGTGGTGCAGCCACCAAAAAAGAGATTTCTAAGGGGAGCTTCTGATTCACCCCAGAAAAAGGAGTCTCAGGCACTGGCTCAATTAGGGAAGTGATCCTATGCTTCATTCAGCTTTGCTTTGAGGGCTCTTAACTACTTATTGTACTTGACAAGGCTTCAGCGAGACCTTCTGTCTCAAGTGTCAAGCACCCTCAAGACACAGCAGTCTCCAGCTACCCAGAAGAAGCTGGAGACTCAGTTGTCAACCTTGACTTTCATCTCCAAATTTTCAGTGAGATTCATCTCTAAAGCAGCTGATGAAGCATCCAGAGTGGCAGGTTCCAGGATTGCAATGAGGCACCACACCTGGATGTGATTGTGTAACTTTGTGGACTGCTTCAGTGCATCCTTCATCACTGTCCCTTTTGACAGGTCCTCCTTGTTTGGACCCAAGATTAAGGACACTTTGACAAGGAGAAAATAAGAGGGAAAGATGCTGTCCGCCTTCAGAGTTCACTTTTCTACCGCCTAGTGATCCTTCTTTATGGATCAGAAAGGGGGGGACCAGCAGTTTCTCAGGAAGTCACAGTTCTCTTCCCAGGATGCTCCTCCAGAAGGTTCTTCTTGAGTGTGAGGGGGAATGATAATGGATGCCACCCACAGGGCAGAGGTGGTCCACAGAGTCGTGGCTTCCGTGGAGATTATTCCTCTAGCCTTTTCTAATGATCCTGAAGGTTTGCCCCAACTGCTCTTCACTGGAGGCAGCTGGGGGTCCTCTAGTTCTCCAGCCCAAAGCTTGAGAGGCCATCACCTCAGACACCTGTTTATTGAGAGTCATATCCAGAGGTTATGTCATTCCCTTTATGGAAGTTCCAAACTGTGTTCCAAAATGTCTCCCAGATGTTACACCCCAACAGAGACTTTATGCAATGGCAGAGATCCAAAAGCTGCTCAGAAATCAAGTCGTTCAGGAGGTCCCACCAGACCAGATAGGATCTGAAGGCCTATTTCACATTCTTTTTAGTACTAAAGAAAACAAAGGACCTCAGGCCACTCTTGGATTTAAGCAAACTAAACCAGTTCTTCAAAAAGGCCAAGTTCCAGATGGTCATAGTGCAGTCCATATTACCTTTTCTGAGGAAGACCAATTGGATGTGCTCGATACACCTCAAGGACACCTACCATCACATAAGGATAGATCAGCTTTCCCAGAGGTTCCTTTACTTCCAGCTGGGAGCCAGTCACTCTTCGATCAAGGCCATGCCATTTGGTCTTACCACAGCCCCATAGTGTTTACCAAGTGCATGACAGTAGTTGCAGCCTGGCTGCAGCTACAGGGATTTCAGGTCTTCCTGTACCTGAACAATTGGCTCCTTACTGCCCCAACAAAGGCATTGTTGACCTCAGCCAGGGATTTCTTGTGACAACTTTTGCATCACAGTCATTTACCCCAAATCGAGCCTTCAGTCAGTACAAGTCTTAGAGTCAATAGGGTGTGATCTGGACATGGTCCATCAGGTTGCCAGGCTCCCAAGTTCCAAGTTTTCAGTCTTTGAGCTCAGGCCCTTTCAGTGCTTGCAATTCCAAAACCTCCATGCACTTCTAAGGCTTCTGGGTCATATGGCAGTGTCGATAGAACTGGTCCCACTAGCCAGATATTACATGAGGGCCTTTCAGTGGATTGTGGCCATTCAGTGGTCCCTCCTAAAGCATCCATTGGATTTCCCAATGCGGTTGATGAGAGCATGTCATGAGCAGATTCAGTGATGGTTAGTCTCCATTAGTAATACAAGGGAGACCATTTGTAATTCTTCTCTTATGACCATAGTCACCACAGACGACTCCCTCCTGGGGTGGGGTGGGGCATTTTGAAGGGAGGATTATTCAAGGGTCCTGGTCTTACACAGAGGCTTCATTCACATCAGTGTTCAGGAGATGAGAGCAGTTCTACTAGCATTGTACACTTTTCAATACACCCTCCTCGGGGGTGTGATTGCAATACATATGTTGGTCATCTGGTATCTCAATAAACAAGGGAACATGTTCTAATCCTGTTTATCTGGAGACCATGAGAGTTTGGCAGTGGGCTATATCTTTTCAGCAGTTTCTGTTGGCAATGCATAACCTGGGGAAGTCCAACATTCTGGCCGACAGCCTCAGCAGGAGCATTTTATTGCCTCATGAGTGGATCCTAAATCTAACAGTGGCAGCTTGGATTTTTCAGCGCTGGGGCACTCCCTGTTGTGACCTGTTTGCATCCTTGTCCATTACCAAGTGTGACAGCTATTATGCCATTGTTTCCCCCTCTGGGACAGGCACACAGGAACATTTACATTTGCTTTTTCCCCTTTATGCTTATCCCCCAGTTCCCCTGATAGTAAAGTTTGTGCATAAAGCAGCCCGTTGCAGTGCTTCAGTGATCCTTATTGCCCTCTTTTGGCCTCACCAGGTGTAGTTTTCCTTCCTTTTACTTCCTCTGAAATACCCCCATTGGGTGTTGGATCGAGTTCTGGATGTAATTTCTTATCCAGACAGTCAAGATCTCCCCAGTCTTCAGCCCGTCAAGTCGATTGCATGGTTCGTCCAGTTCCCTTGATGGCAAGGAATCCCAAGGTTTTGCAGGCGATTGTTCATGTATTGTCCTCTTCTCAGAAATAATGCACTAGAAAAGTATATTCCAATAAATGTAAAAGATTTGTTTTGTTAGCGGAGGCTCAGGAACTTGACTCCTCCTCTGGCTCCTTGGAGTCGGTCTTGGATTTTCTTGCTGAGTGGCTTGGCTCAAGCTATAGCTTTTCTACTGTCAGAGTATAGTTATTAGACATTTCTGACTTTCATATTGGTATAAGATAGTATGCTCCTGGCTTCTGTCAAGATTTCCGAGGCTTTTCTCAAAGGTACTTTTCTTCATCCTCCAGTACGGAATCTGGCCCTTCCCTAAGATCCAGCTTTCATTCTTCAGGTTCTAGCTGGTCTTTCTTTTGAACCTTCAGCTTCCATGGATTTAAAGCTGTTGTCTTGGAAAACTTTGTTTTTGGTGGCAATTACCTCCACCAAAAGGGTTTCAGAGTTGCAAGCACTTGATCCACACACACACACACACACACACACACACACACACACACACACTTAGTGTTCCATAAGGATAGGGTTTCTCTTCATCCAAACCCTTCCTTTTTGCCTGTGGTAGTTTCCAAGAATAACCTTAACAGATCTGATATTGTCCTTATTCTTCCTCACTATTGGGCTACAAATCAGATACTCAGATCCGACTCTGATGCATTTATATAGACTAGGATCCAAGTCTTAAGCTCCTCCCTCCACCCATAATGCTCTACCCTCTATCCAGCCACCCCAGATGTAGTTTGCTGCCAGTAGTGATTGACATGTTTTATCTAGGTCTTGAGTTTGAGAGTGATAGTGTTGGAATTCTTTTAACTTCAATAAGAACACCAAATCCAAGGCGCGCCAACACACCCCTAAGAGCAATGGACTTAAAAATAACAAGGAAATGTCCACCTCGATTTGTAGCCACAGACAGTTTTATATGTACTGTTGATAAAACTGACTGTGGTTACAAATCGAGGTGGACATTTCCTTGCTATTTTTAAGTCCGTTGCTCTTAAGGGTGTGTTGGCACGCTTTGGATTTGGTGTTCTTATTGTTTTTAGACTGAAATGTTCCCTGGTATTTATGATTCTTTTAACTTCCTTTCAGCCAAGTCAATTTTCTTCATACTTCTAATTATCTTTTATCTTTATCTTCCCCTGCCATTAGTTTTTCGCAAATGTTAGGTGGAATTACTGTGTTTTTCCCTTCCCTGTGCTTTCTTCTAGCTTTGCCATGTTGGAGGAGGACTACAAGAAAGTATGTCCCCGACTGGCTACTCTTACTTCCTTTCTAACTCCTCCACGAGGCGCGTCTCCCATTATATGGAGGATGCCACACAGATGGCTGGCTCAGGTATTGCTATTACAAGACATGCCTGGATTAGGCTTTGTGACTTCCCGGAACTTTTCAAGGGGTCCTTTAACACCCTCTTTTATGACTACTCTTTGTTTGGGCCATTCGTCAAAGATACCCTAACCCACAGTGAATAGGAAGGGAAGACCCTGTCTGCTGTCAAGGTCAAGTTTTCTACCCTTCAACATAATTTTTCCAGAAATCAGTGAGGTGGCAAAAAAAAAAAACTGGTTCAGGAAATCCCAAGGGTTTTCCAGGATGAGCATCGGGATTCTTCCTCCAGAGGCAGAGGGGGAAGTTTTAATGGGAGACACTGCCCCATAGGCAGAGGGGGACCAAGAATCAGGGCTTCAGAGAGCCTTTCTCTGATAAGTCCTATCACCACTGCTAAAGCGCTGCTCGAGTGCTCCAATCTGGAGGCCGTCAGAGGTAATTTTTCAGTGAACCCAGATGTCTGAACTGCTATAACAAAAACACCTGGGTGCTAAGGATTATGCCCAGTGCTATTGTATTCCCTTTTGCCTTCAACCTGCAAAGACACAAAAGAGACTCCCTGATATTCCACCCTTTCAGAGGGGAGTATGCAGTACCAGAGATTCAAAAACTACTGCAAAAAAAGAGTCATCCAAGTGGTCCTGACCGAACAAAAAGGATTTGGAAATTACCCCCCCCCCCCCGCTTCTTTTTAGTGCCCAACAAAACTGGGACTACAACCCATTCTGGATCTAAGCAGCCTAATGAATTTTTTCATAAAGAAAGCAAATTATTGGATGGTAACAGTTCAATCCATCTTACCGTTGTTGCAAAAGGATAACTGGATATTCTCAGTAGACTTACAGGATGCATACTCTTACCTCAGAATAGACGGATTCTCCAGG
>NC_056743.1:793530207-793537707 GCF_019279795.1 Protopterus annectens | reverse complement strand
AAACAGTCCCACAGGTGTACCCCAAGGTTCAATTCTGGGTCCCCTACTCTTCAGTATCTTCATAAATGACTTTCACCATGCCATTTCTAACTGTAACCTCATCCAATATGCTGACGACTCTACAATAATCTGCTCTGCTACCTCTACTTCCTCTTTAGCATAATTAATCCAGAATGCCTTCACATCTACTGAACAATGGATGCTGGACAACCATTTGGCACTCATTGCAACCAAGACTAAGCTAATGATATTTACCCCATCTAGAGCCATCACCCTCGGCAAAACCTCCTTCTCTATCACTGGCCAAACTAATACTGTCCTCAAAATAGTCCTCATTGATGATCAGCTAAAATTTGATAGCCACATACATGCAAATTTCAAAAAAACACATAAGAAACTAGTCCTACTTTACCGCCACAGCCGCTACATCTCTCCTTCCTCCAGGCTTGCTCTAGCCACCTCATACCTTATGCCTTCTCTCCTTTATGGAGCCTCTATCCTCACTAGTCTACAGTCATCCCTTAAGTCCAAACTTGCCTCCTGCTACTATAAAATTTCAAAGTTTGCAACCAGCCAATAGATCCTCTACCCATCACTGTATCTCCCTACATCAACTGAACTGGCTTGAGCTACCCAACTATCTCACCTATAATCAAATGATCCAAGCTCACAAAATTATTTTAACCCCTCTCTCTGCCCTTCTCTTGCCTCTACTTTCCAAATGCATCAACCTAACAGATGTCTAAGGTCTAACTCACAAAACATAATAAAATTGCATAAACCTGCCTACCCACCAGGTAAACATCTTTTATCCTTTTCTCTAGCACGACACTGGAATTCTCTCCCACCTCTCATCCAAACTACTAATAGTCTCTCTGCCTTCAAATCCTTACTGCACTCATATCTTTCTTCACAGTGGGAATGCTCTTGTTCCCATCCTACATAGTTTCCCCTACCTCACTCTCTCTCCATAAGCTATTACTTCTGTAAATAAACTCCTAGTGTGTCTATAAGCTCTAGCAATAGCAGTAGGTATTCATCTGACTAACAAAAAAAAAAAAAAAAAAAAAAAAAAATATTTTTGCTTCTACAATTTTTATCTTGCACGGTATCAGTTGTAACCTGTGTATTACTATTGCGTATGTATTTCGCATTCTGTGTATTACTCTTATGTATTTTTACTCTCTGTATTTTCTTTGATTTTTCTGTATTATTCTGGAGCTTTTCACCCCAGGACTCTATTGAAAACAGGCTCTTCATGACCCAATGGACTATCCTGGCAAACAAACTGCAAATAAATAAGAAAATAAATAGACAGCAAGTTAAACACACTTCCATATTATCAGCACAATAACTACTATTACTACCAGAAATGGATGCATAATCCAGTCTAACAATGATTTTCCTTTTGAAGACAATCCTGTAAAAATGTCCCACCAATTATGAGCTGTATCTGCTTCAGTTTTTTTGCGAGCTTGATTAGCTTATTTTCTACGACTACAGAATTTAATTCATGACTTAGGATTGTTCTGTTAGCTTTCTGCAATTGCTGAGTTTGTTTTCATTTATGACTTTATGTAATGATTCTAATGAAAATCCTACATTAATCATTGACAATGTCTGTGGTTTCCATTGTAAAGGTATTGCAGCCTTGTTTCCTGGAATAAACACATATGTGTTATTATGCCAGGTTAAATGGGCGATGTTATTAAGACAAGCTACAAAGGGATGTTGTTTAATAAATGATACACTTTGATTTTTTACAGTACATACAAACTGTAGGCCTATTTCTGAGAACATTTCAAAACTAGAAGGTAAAATTGTCCATTTCCATAGATTTATGGAATGCTGTAAAACACATGGTTCATATACTGGTGAGTGCTGACCACACACCAGTCCATTAGTTGTATTAGTGCAATGTTCATTTTTGTGAGCTTTATTTTGTAACTCCGTATAATTTCCCTCTAGCTTGGGCAAACAAAACTGATGATGAAAAAATGGTGGTCCAAAAACCAGTGGTAAAACTACAACTTGACACATTATTTTTGAACTTGTTACATTATAATGTGTAACTTTTCATGTGCAGTACGTATTTTTGCAGACTATTTGCTGTCCATGCAGTTCATTCCAATTGGTACATGGTATTAATCTTTAAACATGGTCTTCCACACATATTCATTGCTTGACATTAATTTCATTTGCACTGATTTTTTTTGTATTTGTTCATACAGAGACTGCAAAGTACATTTAGTCCAATCTAGAAATTTAGTAACATTAACATCAAACCCTAATCTGCTAATTAGAATCATTAAAGCATTGTAAGAATATATTTTGAAAAATTTTATGTCTCTCTTGTGATGTCCATATGGTAGGTAACCATTGTGCCTATAAATGCACAGTTTGTGAAATATCCTGACCTGTCAGCTTTAATGTGTTTGCCAATATTTCTGTGTCAATTGAATTTAATGCCCCTAAGCGTGTACCCATACCCCCTAAAAGAGTATCGTACCAGGCTCTTCATCTCATGCAGCCCGTGATGTCAGGAGGGAATGAAATATTAAAATGTACTACTGTTTTTTGGTAGTTTTGTCCAACTACCATACATGTTGATGGTACCCTGATTGCTTGATCAAACTTGGCTGTGGGATTATTATTAAAGGTTCTGATAACAAAAAGGCAAGGCTGTCTTCCAGTGATTACTTTATCATTAATGCAAACCAATATGTTTCCCTCTTGCCCCTTTATTTTAGTCCCTATTGCAGTACTGTTTACACAGTCAGTGGAAAGCTGAAAGAGTGCCCTTTCCCCCGTAGTATGCAGCATTTGATTGCAATATTGTTTTGTAAAGATATATTTGCTTCACTCTGTGAGAATTGAATGTATGCCTGTCCTCTGGCTGTTACCCAGACTGTGTTATTCTGGTCTAAGGAAAGATCTTCAGTATGACATGCTTGTCCCTCAGGACAAAAGAAGTTACCTTGGATTCTATTTATAGTATCATATACTCAGTACTTTATATTAGCAATATTACTTTTGTATACTTGTTCTGCTGGAGTTTCTGCTATTTATGATGCTATTATACAATTACAAAAAATTGTAAAAAACAAAAGAGATATTGGCTTAACTAAGATGCATGTGAAAACAAAGATATTTACATAATTTACATCTGCTGTTGTCTGCCTTTTGCTCTTCTGTATTCCAAACAAGTACACTTTAGGCAGCTTCATTTTCATTTTTCTGAAAAGAAAATACTTGCATGTTACTTTTGTGACTCTGTCTCTTTACTGCTTTTGATTACTCATATTTGATCTCTATGTACTAAATCTCATTTGCCGCTTGCAGCATCGAGATTGCGAATACTGGCTCAGGCTGTTTTCTCTTTGTTATATTTTTGAAGAAAAAAGTTTGCTTATATATTACTAAATTGTTTACAGTAGTTGTCCCTCGTATTTCTGCCTTTCCCTATCCCGTCCGAGTGACTTGCTTTTTGTTGTGGACTAACCGCTTTTCTCTCGGGCCCTTTCCTGTCTTCTAAACCCATTTAACTTAGAGGGTACTTCATTTTTCTTGCCTTCCTTAATATCTTTTCAGTTTTAAGGAGTTGCCATTTAAGTTAGAGGCTCTTTTTAGGTGGGGAGTTTGCCGTTTAACTTAGAGGCTCTTCCCCTTTCTCTTCTTTCCTGTCTTAAAAAAAAAAAAAAAGGATTTTTTTTTTTGTCTGTATTTGCTAGTTTTATTTTGTTAGTAGTGTTTTTTTTTGTCTAGCTCTAGATATTGCTGTTCGACATTATGTTGAAAGATACTGCCAAGGAATCTAAACCTATGGGTTTCAAAAAGTGCGATTCGTGCTGTCAAAAGATGTCCCTTATATTCGGGCACACGAGTTGCGTGTATTGTTTAGGGCTTGTTCACCTGCAGGATTCGTGTTCTATTTGCCATGCATTTATTTCATGAGTCCTGCAGGAGAGAAAGAACAAATTGATCTTGAGGGTTAATGAAGGACCCCTTTGATGCTGCTATGGAGGGGACTCAGCCAGCAAAAAAACTGGAAAAATCCCAAGCCTTCATCCTCTTCAGCTCTGATTTCGGAACCGTCAAAAGAAAAGGACAAGTTACAAGCTAAGTCGGACCTGACTTTCGGCTCTGATAAGACACTTTCACCTACGGCTGTATCTGTTGTTTCGGAGCCAGTAAGGTCTCATAAACGATCTAGGTCTCCTACCTTTGAACCGGTGTGGTCTGCTCCACAGTCTCCCTTATTACAATCTGTGGCAGGCAGTAACCAGTCTTCAACCCATTCCTCTCGATCATCCAGGAGCCTTTCAGATGATGATGTGGAGAGGGTGGTGAAGAGGCTTCTTAGGACGCCACCATTAGCTAAAATACTTTCGGGCCTATCCCAGACAGAAATGGCGCCGACAGCTCAACCAACACCTGTTTTAATTCCTCTTCTGACTTCTCAGAGCTTGGAGCCAGAGTATATGATAGTCATAGTGGTGCAACCATCGGTTCCAGTAACCTCCAGTCTTTCGGTTCCACATACCATTCTGATCTCCTCGATACCCCCTTCTGTCAAGGGATCTGGGAGCCGATGCTCCCTCGTCAGCCCCGAGGGAGGGAGGGAGCAGCATCGGACCCTTGTTTGACCCTATTCTCCCTCTCGGAGTTTCGGCGCAGGTCAGCTCGGCTCCTACATCGACCTCTGAGCCATCGCACTCAGTTTGGAGGAAGTCTCCAGCTTCTTCACAGATGGAGATTCTTCCGGGTTGGGACCGTGATGCCTTCGAGGTGATGAGCGTGCTGTCTGTTGAGACAGCTCCACCCTCAGCTCCATTGGCTCCTTTACCTTTGGTGCCGGTGTCCGCCTTCGAACTTCCCCTCTGCCCCAAGCGTAAGGAACCCATGCTCCAGGTCGCCCCATTGGGCGATCCCATTTCTTCCGAATCCTCCCCTGAGCATCCCTTGGAGGAGGTCCCTCGGAAGAGGACTTACAAGAGGAAGCATGTGGACTCCCCTGAGACCTTGACATCAAACACAGACTTGGATGACTCAGAAGGGTCCCCACAGTCCCCCTCTGAAGATGTCTCTTTTTCAGACATCTTAGAAATCCTTAGAGTGGTGATTGGAAGTCCCTTGCCCCTTCTGAAGATGAGTCAGTGTACCTGGATGCATTCGGTTTCAGACCCTCCACCTCTTTGGTATCTCTTCCTTTTAACCCCCTATTGCACGTAGTGAGTCGGAAGGCTTGGAGCTCTCCAGACATGATTGAACCAGTTCTGTGGAGGCCCAATAAATTCATAACAGCCCCTGAAGACAGACCCTTCTTATCCAAAGCTGTTCCCATTGATGCTATGGTGGTGGCAGTAGCCACCAAGAATGAATTAGTGGAAATTTCTTCTTCTGTCCATCTGCTGAACAAAGAGTCTCATATGATGGACAGATACGGGAAGCGTATGTTTTCTTCAGCGACCTTTACACTCAAGTTGCTGAACTATTTGTCCCACTTTGCAAGGCTTCAAAGGGATCTCCTCAAAGAGTTAGGAGATACCTTACAGGAACCTATAGCTGCGGGAGCCTCGGACAAGGCAGCTTCTCAGCTTGCGACCATGACTTTGGTGGTTAACTCCTCCATGTGGCTAATTTGTTCTGCAGCCGATGGGGCGAGCAGGGTGGCAGGCACAGGGGTGGCCTTACGCAGACATTCCTGGATGCATCTTTCTCATTTTGCGGAGCCCTTCAAGTATTCCTTTACCAACGCCCCCTTTGATGGCTCGTCCTTATTCGGGCCTCAGGTAAAAGAGACTCTTAACAGGTGTGAACAGGATGGAAAAACTCTCTCTGCCATGGGAGTAAATTGCCTTGTCAATATATTACCTTTATAGGGGCAGATTTAGACATGAGGGGTATGATAGCAAAACTGCCTCAAGAAAGAGTATTAACGATCCGTCACCAAGTTCCAAAGCTGTTGACAAAAAGAGTTCAGCCAAGATTTATCCTCAAGGTCCTGGGTTCTATCACTCTGGTCCCCATGGCTCGCTTCCACATGAGAATTCTGCAGTGGCTCCTGTTTGCACAATGGTCATCCCAGGATTTACCCATGTCACATTAGATTCTAATAACAGAATTCTGCAAAAAAGAATCTAAAGTGGTGGCTTCACTCACCTGTGGTGACAATAGGCAGGCCGTTTCTACCCCTCCAACCTGTAGCCACAGTGACCATGGATGCTTCCCAGATAGGGTGGGGGGGCATTATCTGGGACAGACTGTTCAAGTGACTTGGCAAGAATACAAGTACCACTTGCACATCAATGTCCTGAAGATGACAACAGTGCTTCTGGCTTTACAAGCACTTCAGGACTCTCTACCTACAGGGATATAGCAATTCAGACAGACAATATGTCGGTAGTATGGTATTTCAACAAACAGTGTCGAACCAGTTCTTACCCCTTGTATCGAGAGGCTCTACGAGTTTGGCAGTGGGTGATGTCTTCCCAATGCTTTCTGGTTGCAATGCACATCCCGGGGAAATCCAACTTGGTAGTGGACAAACTCAGCCAGGCTATTCTAATGCATCACGAGTAGTCCCTGAAGCAGGAAGTTGCGGACTTGATTTTTCACAAATGAGGCCTGCCATGCTGCAATCTGTTTGCCACCCCCCTCAACAACAAATGCAGCAGCTACTTTGCCCTAGTCCCACCACCGTGACAGTCACCCAGGGACGCACTTGTTCACGATTGACCCCCAGGAGTGCTTTACGCCTTTCTACCTTTTCCCCTGATCCCCAAGGTTCTTCAGAAAGCACTGCCCCTTACTGGCCTCATCAGATATGGTTCCCATTCCTTTGGCCTCACCTACAGGGGGAGCCGTGGATCCTGGACCCAGCACCAGATCTCTTGAGGCATCAGTCAGGGGCTCTGCATCCTTCCATTCAAACTCTCAAGCTGACAGCTTGGTTTCTCCACTTTTGGTCTTAGCCAGGCTTCCCAATGTTTCTCCAGTAGTTCAGCACATTTTGATTTCCTCCTATAAGCCCACTACAAGGAAACTTTATGCTAGTAAATGGAAGAGGTTCTCTTGTTGGGCAAACAAAAATCAGGTTGATCCCTTTACTGCACCCATTTCAAAGACTGTCGAATTCCTTGCTGAAACTTTTGAGTGAGGAGCAACTGCAGCTGCTATCCGGGTTCAGCTAGCTGCCATTTCTAATTTTCATATGTGGGAGATGGGGACCAATATCATGTCCCATAGGCTATGCAAGACATTCCTAAGAGGTGCTACCCTCTTAAGACCTCAAGTAAGAGAATCTCTCCCCCGGGATCTAAATTTAGTTTTAGACCATCTGTTTCTTGTCCGCTCAAATTTCTGACTTGGAAGACCTTTTTCTTGGTTGCAATTACCTCAGCTAGAAGGGTTTCAGAATTACAGGCCTTGCCTATTCGTCCCCCGTACTTCATTTTCCATAAAGATCGGGTTTCTCTCAGAACCAGCCTCTCTTTCTTA